>NW_021201995.1:0-1256 GCF_002162155.2 Triticum dicoccoides
TTCATGAGAATATGATGCTGCCTAAATTGGATACATTTGTTTTGCTTACAAATGAAGGGCCTAGCTTGGAGAAGGATGAACATTGGAGCAAGAACAAGCATGGAGATGATGGCATACGCAAGGGAAACAAGAACGGAGTTACAAGTGATGATTTCAGGACTTTGAAGCCACCATAATGGGTGCATGAAGCCTTGGACGAAATATACAAGATGCCACTTCATAAATTTCGTCCCGAGGCTATTTTAGGTGCTGCGTCACCTTATTATTGGGCCAGGCCCATGTAATTTCGAAATACATAAGTATAGGCTATTTTTAGAGTCCGTATGTGTGGGGAAACAAGAGATAGGGTTGATTTCGGACCCCTCCACCAAGGGCCACGAAATTCCCCCCTCTTCCTCCATATATACAGCGCTTAGGGCATCGTTTAGACTTTGGGTTTTGTTTAGATTAAAAGTTCGCCATAGCTGCAACTTCGCGTACTTCGTTTGTGTTCAACGACCAGACAAAGGCGTCACAGAACCCCACCTTGATCAATAAAGCTTTCATCTTATATTCACAATATCCAGATTGCAATCTTAGTTTCTTGCTTGTTCTTCGTTTGCTCGCAGGAAACAGACCCTCGTGGTCAGGTTGATCGTGCTCCGGCGTGGTCAATAACCTCTCGGAGTTGGTTTAGCGATTGCTAAGGCGCGACGTCCTCGCACGTTCGTAGTCGGATCGTCAAAGTCGACTTCCACCAAAGCGATATCCATCATCTCATCGAAAGACGGGACACCTTTGCCTCTATCACCCTTGCTCCTATATAAGTAGATCCATCTAGTAGCTTTTCCTTGGGATTTGTTTAGTTAAAAGTTAGCCATTGCAACTTCGTGTACTTCGTTTGTGTCCAACGACCAGACCAAGACCGCTTCCGGATCCCCACCATTATCAATACTTCATATTTAGTTGCAATATTCAGATTGCTTTATCATATTCTTGCTCGTTCTTCGATTGCTTGCAGGAATAGACCTTCGTGGTCAGGTTGACCGTGCTTCCGGCATCGTCAGTAACCTCAGGAGATTGGTTTAGCGATTGCTAAGGCGCAACGTCGTGCACGTCTGTAGTCGGATCGTCAAAGTCGTCTCCACCAAATCGATAGTTATCATCTCATCGAAAGATCGGGACCCTCGCCTCTATCAGAGGCGGGGGTCCCGATCTTTCGATGAGATGATAACTATCGATTTGGTGAGGATGACTTTGACGATCCGACTACAAAC
>NW_021201996.1:0-787 GCF_002162155.2 Triticum dicoccoides
GTGTCGTTCATCAACACTCGCAGTTTTGGCCGATTCTGGCCCGTTTTGTGGACTATTACTCGCTGTTTCGGGTCCCGGAGGGATTTCCACGATTGACGAACCCCTGGTGCGTTTATGTTTCGGTCATCAACAATCGCGGTTTTTGTCGATTCTGTCCCTTTCGTGGACTATTACTCACCATTTTGGGGTCCTAAAGCGATTTCCATTGCTGTCGAACCCCAAGGTGTGCTTACGTGTTGGTCGTCAAGTCTCGCAGTTTTGGCCGATTCTGGCCCGTTTCTTGGACTATTACTCAGTTTTGGGGTCCCGAAGTGATTTCCTCGATTGACGAACCCCGGGGGTGCGTTTATGTGTCGGTCATCAACACTCACAATTTTGGTTAATTCTGGCCGTCTCGTGGACTATTACTCGCTGTTTTGGGGTCCCGGAGAGATTTCCACGATTGACGAACCTCTGGGTGCGTTTACGTGTCGGTCATCAACACTCGTAGGTGTTGTTGATTCCGACCCGTTTCGTGGACTATTACTCACCGTTTTGGGGTCCCAAAGAGATTTCCATTTTTGTCGAACCCCAAGGTGTGCTTGCGTGTTGGTCGTCAAGACTCGCAGTTTTGGCCGATTTTGGCCCGCTTTTGAACTATTACACAGTTTTGGCATCCCGAAGTGATTTCCACGATTGACAAACCCTACGGTGCGCTTACTTGTCGGTCATCAACAATCACAGTTTTGGCCGATTCTGGTCCGTTTGGTGCACTATTATTCACCGTTTTGGGGTCCTAGAGCGATTT
>NW_021201997.1:0-2193 GCF_002162155.2 Triticum dicoccoides
CAAAAGGTTTTCGCCAAGTTCAAGGGATTGACTACGATGAGACCTTCTCACCCGTAGCGATGCTTAAGTCTGTCCGAATCATGTTAGCAATTGCCGCATTTTATGATTATGAAATTTGGTAGATGGATGTCAAAACTGCATTCCTGAATGGATTTCTGGAAGAAGAGTTGTATATGATGCAACCAGAAGGTTTTGTCGATCCAAAGGGAGCTAACAAAGTGTGCAAGCTCCAGCGATCCATTTATGGACTGGTGCAAGCCTCTTGGAGTTGGAATAAACGCTTTGATAGTGTGATCAAAGCATTTGGTTTTATACAGACTTTTGGAGAAGCCTGTATTTACAAGAAAGTGAGTGGGAGCTCTGTAGCATTTCTGATATTATATGTAGATGACATATTACTAATTGGAAATGATATAGAATTTCTGGATAGCATAAAGGGATACTTGAATAAGAGTTTTTCAATGAAAGACCTCGGTGAAGCTGCTTACATATTAGGCATTAAGATCTATAGAGACAGATCAAAACGCTTAATTGGACTTTCACAAACCACATACCTTGACAAAGTTTTGAAGAAGTTCAAAATGGATCAAGCAAAGAAAGGGTTCTTGCATGTGTTACAAGGTGTGAAGTTGAGTAAGACTCAATGCCCGACCACTGCAGAAGATAGAGAGAATATGAAATATGTTCCCTATGCATCAGCCATAGGATCTATCATGTATGCAATGCTGTGTACCAGACCTGATGTGTGCCTTGCTATAAGTCTAGCAGGGAGGTACCAAAGTAATCCAGGAGTGGATCACTGGACAGCGGTCAAGAACATCCTGAAATACCTAAAAAGGACTAAGGATATGTTTCTCATATATGGAGGTGACAAAGAGCTCATCGTAAAAGGTTACGTTGATGCAAGCTTTAACACTGATCCGGACGATTCTAAGTTGCAAACCGGATACGTGTTTACTTTAAACGGTGGAGCTGTCAGTTGGTGCAGTTCTAAACAAAGCGTTGTAGCGGGATCTACATGTGAAGCGGAGTACATAGCTGCTTCGGAAGCAGCAAATGAAGGAGTCTGGATGAAGGAGTTCATATCCGATCTAGGTGTCATACCTAGTGCATCGGGTCCAATGAAAATCTTTTGTGACAATACTGGTGCAATTGCCTTGGCAAAGGAATCCAGATTTCACAAGAGAACCAAGCACATCAAGAGACGCTTCAATTCCATCCGGGATCTAGTCCAGGTGGGAGACATAGAGATTTGCAAGATACCTACGGATCTAAATGTTGCAGACCCGTTGACTAAGCCTCTTCCACGAGCAAAACATGATCAGCACCAAGGCTCCATGGGTGTTAGAATCATTACTGTGTAATCTAGATTATTGACTCTAGTGCAAGTGGGAGACTGAAGGAAATATGCCCTAGAGGCAATAATGAAGTTATTATTTATTTCCTAATATCATGATAAATGTTTATTATTCATGCTAGAATTGTATTAACCGGAAACATAATACATGTGTGAATACATAGACAAACAAAGTGTCACTAGTATGCCTCTACTTGACTAGCTCGTTAATCAAAGATGGTTATGTTTCCTAACCATAAACAAATAGTTGTTATTTGATTAACGTGATCACATCATTAAGTGAATGATCTGATTGACATGACCCATTCCATTAGCTTAGCACCCGATCGTTTAGTATGTTGCTATTGCTTTCTTCATGACTTATACATGTTCCTATAACTATGAGATTATGCAACTCCCATTTACCGGAGGAACACTTTGGGTGCTACCAAACGTCACAACATAACTGGGTGATTATAAAGGAGTACTACAGGTGTCTCCAAAGCTACATGTTGGGTTGGCGTATTTCGAGATTAGGTTTTGTCACTCCGATTGTCGGAGAGGTATCTCTGGGCCCTCTCGGTAATACACATCACTTAAGCCTTGCAAGCATTGCAACTAATGAGTTAGTTGCGGGATGATGTATTACAGAACGAGTAAAGAGACTTGCCGATAACGAGATTGAACTAGGTATTTGGAATACCGACGATCGAATCTCGGGCAAGTAACATACCGATGACAAAGGGAACAACGTATGTTTTTATGCGGTCTGACCGATAAAGATCTTCGTAGAATATGTAGGAGCCAATATGAGCATCCAGGTTCCACTATTGGTTATTGACCGGAGACATGTTTCG
>NW_021201998.1:0-2092 GCF_002162155.2 Triticum dicoccoides
ATGTGACACGGCATATCCATCACGTCGTTCCCCTCTTTATCCTTTACCTTCTTGGGGTTCCAGGATCCTTTTGGTTTCCCCTTAAACTTTCCTTGAGTCACGGCCAGAGCCTCTCCAGGAGCTGCCGGTTCAGCCTTCCGCTTCTGTTTCCGACTGGTGTTTCCTTTTTCCGACTGACTCGGCTTGTGCTTGCCGCTTCGGAGTCGGTCTTCTTCTTCGCCGTTGGCGTACTTGGTAGCAATCTCCATCATCCGACTCAAGGTCATGTCACCGGTTCGACCAAATTTCAAACTCAGTTCTCTGTTCTTGACGCCGTCTTTGAAGGCGCATACTGCCTGATGATCAGAGACATTTTCCACAGTGTGGTGCAGAGTGATCCACCTCTGAATATACTCTCTGAGAGTCTCATTAGTTTTCTGCACGCAGACTTGCAACTCTGTCAATCCCGCTGGTCGCTTGCAAGTCCCTTCAAACGTTCTGACGAACACTCGGGACAGATCTTCCCAAGTGTAAATGCTGCTAGGAGGTAATTGAGTCAACCATGCCCTGGCAGAACCTTCCAACATGAGGGGCAAATGCTTCATGGCCACCTCATCGTTCCCACCACCGATCTGAACTGCCACTCGGTAGTCTTCAAGCCAAGTTTCAGGCTTAGACTCACCAGTGAACTTGCTGACTCCCGTTGCCAACCTGAAATTGGGGGGGATAACTGCGGCTCTGATAGCTCTGCTGAAACATTCAGGACCAGAAATATGTACTCGACTGCTCGTGGGTACATCTCTGTCGAGTGCGCCTCGATGGGCTCTGTTCCGGTCGACCAACCCTTGCACGATAATGGATCGCGCGTCGAAGCCTGGCTCTCTGGGGTCAGCTGGAACCCTACGCCCTGTACTGTACTGACGCCTATCATCTGGCTGCCGAGGAGCGTAAGACCCACCCCTCGGAGGGGAATAGGGCACTCGACGCCTATCATCTCGGTCGAGTCTGTCGCCATATTGATCTCGCCGATTCTCACGCCCTTCGCGCCGCGGAGGCGATCTGGGGCTGTGAGCCGACTGAATCGTATTCACAGTGACAGATCGACTGTGAATTCTGTTGCACGACTGAGACACGGCTGAATTCTGATCTCCTGCTGCCCGGAGCAGATCCCTGATCTGCAGCAAACCTCTGCCAGCTTCCAACTGCGAAGGCTGAATGGACTCTGCTATACGGGTCGCAGCTGCTAAATTCTGAATTGGGGTTCGATATACCTGAGTCGGCGGGAAGAGTTGACGTCGACTGGTGTCGGGAACTCGTTGCCGCGCGCGCTCGTCGAGTGCTCGCTGAAGGTTCTCCAGTCGAGTGCGCTCGGCCAAATTGGCCAGACGCGCCTCCTCCAAGGCACGAGCCTCGGGGGTTTCTCCTGCGATGGGAATACGCAGGGGATCCTCGTTCCTGCGGCGAAGCTCTTCTCTTTGCAGAGAGTCGAGTGGCTCGGGCTGGTACTTTTCGTAGTCTCGTGCAGGGTCGCCGCCGTCACCTGCTCCACCACCACGGGCGAAGCCAGGAGGGCTGTGGGGCCCGTCGACCATCAAGATTTCCGCCGCTGGATCACTGCTTCCGCACTCGGATGCAGTTTCTCCGGAGCCAGTCGACTGATCGAACAAGCCGTAGAGAGATTCGTTGGGCTCGATTGCCGCAACTTGTGTAGTGGCCGATTGGCGAGCCACCGCGTGACTCACCCATCGCTGAAGCCTCGACCGGCCCGAGCGCTTGCGCTGGCAGGAGACCGGGAGGGTGGACGATGGAGGAGCCGACCGATACTGGGTCGACGGTTGCCGTAGCAGAACGCCGCGGACACATGCGCGAAAATGCGTCGCACCGCGGACGGGGAGCGCGTCTACGTCGAGTGGAGCCTCCTGGAGCCATGCGGAGTCGTCGGCGATGAAGGTGAGGGTGCCGAGACGGATCTCTTGACCCTTGACCAAAACTCCAGCAGACACCATGATGAGAGTACTCGGAAGAATCGCAACTTCTCCACAGAATCGCTAAAACACCTGCCCCAAGGTGGGCGCCAACTGTCGTGGTTCTAAGCCTGACAGTAGAGTGGGGG
>NW_021201999.1:0-18331 GCF_002162155.2 Triticum dicoccoides
TGGGCGCCAACTGTCGTGGTTCTAAGCCTGACAGTAGAGTGGGGGGTAGGTATGGAGAGGCAAGGTCCTAGCTATGGAGAGGTTGTAAGCACAAAAGATGTACGAGTTCAGGCCCTTCTCGGAAGAAGTAACAGCCCTACGTCTCGGAGCCCGGAGGCGGTCGAGTGGATTATGAATGTATGAATTACAAGGTGCCGAACCCTTCTGCCTGTGGAGGGGGGTGGCTTATATAGAGTGCGCCAGGACCCCAGCCAGCCCACGCAGGAGAGGGTTTAAGGTGAGTTAAGTCTGGGGCGTTACTGGTAACGCCCCACATAAAGGCCTTTACTATCATAAAGTCTACTTGATTACAGGCCGTTGCAGTGCAGAGTGCCTCTTGACCTCCTGGTGGTCGAGTGGGTCTTCGTGGTCGAGTCCTTCAGGCCAGTCGAGTGAATCCTCATTGGTCGACTGGAAGGCGACCTCTTCTAAGGATGTCCTGGGGTAAGTTATTTGGATCAGGTCCATGACCCTACCCTAGGTACATAGCCCCATCAGATGCCACTGTTGGGGAACGTAGTAATTTCAAAATTTTCCTACGCACACGCAAGATCATGGTGATGCACAGCAACGAGAGGGGAGAGTATGATCTACGTACCCTTGTATATCGCACCGGAAGCGTTGACACAACGTAAAGGAAGTAGTCGTACGTCTTCTTCCTGATCCGATCGATCCAAGCACTGTTACTCCGGCACCTCCGAGTTCTTAGCACACGTACAGCTCGATGACGTTCCTCGGGCTCCGATCCAGCAAAGCTTCGGGGATGAGTTCCGTCAGCACAACGGCGTGGTGATGATGATGATGTTCTACCGGCGCAGGGCTTCGCCTAAGCACTACAACGATATGACCAAGGTGGAATATGGTGGCAGGGGGCACCGCACACGGCTAAGGAACGATCACGAGGATCAATTGTGTGTCTAGAGGTGCCCCCCTGCCCCCGTATATAAAGGATCCAAGGGGGAGGGGTTCGGCCGGCCCTATGGTGGCGCAGGAGGAGTCCTACTCCTACCGGGAGTAGGACTCCCCCCCTTTTCCTAGTCCAAGTAGGATTGGTGGAGAAGAAAGGGAAAGAGGGGGGCGCCGCCCCTCCCTCCTAGTCCAATTTGGACCAGGGGGAGAGGGGGCATGCGGCCTGCCCTGGCAGCCCCTTCCACTTCTCCACTTTAGGCCCATAAGGCCCATTAACCCCCCGGGGGGTTCCGGTAACCCCCCGGTGCTCCGGTTTTATCCGATACTCTTCCGGAACCCTTCCGATGTCCGAATATAGTCATCCAATATATCAATCTTTATGTCTCGACCATTTCGAGACTCCTCGTCATGTCCGTGATCACATCCGGGACTCCAAACTAACTTCGGTACATCAAAATGCATAAACTCATAATAATTGTCATCGTAGCATTAAGCGTGCGGACCCTACAGTTCGAGAACAATGTAGACATGACCGAGACACGTCTCCGGTCAATAACCAATAGCGGGACCTGGATGCCCATATTGGCTCCTACATATTCTACGAAGATCTTTATCGGTCAGACCGCATAACAACATACGTTGTTCCCTTTGTCATCGGTATGTTACTTGCCCGAGATTCGATCGTAGGTATCCAATACCTAGTTCAATCTCGTTATCGGCAAGTCTCTTTACTCGTTCTGTAATACATCATCTCGCAACTAACTCATTAGTTGCAATGCTTGCAAGGCTTATGTGATGTGTATTACCGAGAGGGCCCAGAGATACCTCTCCGACAATCGGAGTGACAAATCCTAATCTCGAAATACGCCAACCCAACATCTACCATCGGAGACACCTGTAGAGCTCCTTTATAATCACCCAGTTACGTTGTGACGTTTGGTAGCACACAAAGTGTTCCTTCGGCAAACGGGAGTTGCATAATCTCATAGTCATAGGAACATGTATAAGTCATGAAGAAAGCAATAGCAACATACTAAACGATCGGGTGCTAAGCTAATGGAATGGGTCATGTCAATCAGATCATTCAACTAATGATGTGACCTCGTTAATCAAATAACAACACTTTGTTCATGGTTAGGAAACATAACCATCTTTGATTAATGAGCTAGTTAAGTAGAGGCATACTGGTGACACTAAGTTTGTCTATGTATTCACACATGTATTATGTTTCTGGTTAATACAATTCTAGCATGAATAATAAACATTTATCATGATATAAGGAAATAAATAATAACTTTATTATTGCCTCTAGGGCATATTTCCTTCACATACTTTGTTCTCATACATGGATCTCATCTCAGATTTCATGGCCTCAAGCCATTTCGCGGAATCTGGGCTCATCATCGCTTCCTCACAGTTCGTAGGCTTGTCATGGTCAAGTAACATGACCTCCAGAACAGGATTACCGTACCACTCTGGTGCGGATCTCACTCTGGTTTACCTACGAGGTTCGGTAGCAACTTGATCTGAAGTTACACGATCATCATCATTAGCTTCCTCACTAATTGGTGTAGTAGTCACAGGAACATATTTCTGTGATGAACTACTTTCCAATAAGGGAGCAGGTACAGTTACCTCATCAAGTTCTACTTTCCTTCGACTCACTTCTTTCGAGAGAAACTCCTTCTCTAGAAAGAATCCATTCTCAGCAACAAATATCTTGCCTTCGGATCTATGATAGAAGGTGTACCCAACATTTTCTTTTGGGTATCCTATGAAGACACACTTCTCCGATTTGGGTTTGAGCTTATCAGGTTGAAACTTTTTCACATAAGCATTGCAACCTCAAACTTTAAGAAACGACAGCTTAGGTTTCTTGCCAAACCATAGTTCATACGGTGTCGTCTCTCTACAGATTTAGATGGTGCCCTATTTAACGTGAATGCAGTTGTCTCTAATGCAAAACCCCAAAACGATAGTGGTAGATCGGTAAGAGATATTATAGATCGCACCATATCTAATAAAGTACAGTTATGACGTTCGGGCACACCATTACACTGTGGTGTTCTAGGTGGCGTGAGTAGTGAAACTATTTCACATTGTTTTAACTGAAGGCCAAACTCTTAACTCAAATATTTTACCTCTGCGATCATATCGTAGAAACTTTTATTTTCTTGTTACGATGATTCTCCACTTCACTCTGAAATTCTTTGAACTTTTCAAATGTTTCAGACTTGTGTTTCATTAAGTAGATATACCCATATCTGCTCAAATCATCTGTGAAGGTCAGAAAATAACGATACTTGCCGTGAGACTTAACACTCATCGGACCGCATACATCAGTATGTATTATTTCCAATAAGTCGTTGCTCGTTCCATTGTTCCGGAGAACGGAGTCTTAGTCATCTTGCCCATGGGGCATGGTTCGCAAGCATCAAGTGATTCATAAGCAAGTGATTCCAAAAGTCCATCAGCATGGAGTTTCTTCATGCGCTTTACACCAATATGACCTAAACGGCAGTGCCACAAATAAGTTGCACTATCATTATTAACTTTGCATCTTTTGGTTTCAATATTATGAATATGTGTATCACTACGATCGAGATCCAACGAACCATTTTCATTGGGTGTGTAACCATATAAGGTTTTATTCATGTAAACAGAACAACAATTTATTCTCTTACTTAAATGAATAACCGTATTGCAATAAACATGATCAAATCATATTCATGCTCAACGCAAACACCAAATAACACTTATTTAGGTTCAACACTAATCCTGAAAGTATAGGGAGTGTGCGATGATGATCATATAAATCTTGGAACCACTTCCAACACACATCGTCACTTCACCCTTAACTAGTCTCTGTTCATTCTGCAACTCCCGCTTCAAGTTACTACTCTTAGCAACTGAACCAGTATCAAATACCGAGGGGTTGCTACGAACACTAGTAAAATTGAAGGAAATATGCCCTAGAGGCAATAATAAAGTTATTATTTATTTCCTTATATCATGATAAATGTTTATTATTCATGCTAGAATTGTATTAACCAGAAACATAATACATGTGTGAATACATAGACAAACAGTATATCACTAGTATGCCTCTACTTGACTAGCTCGTTGAATCAAAGATGGTTAAGTTTCCTAGCCATAGACATGAGTTGTCATTTGATTAACGGGATCACATCATTAGGAGAATGATGTGATTGACTTGACCCATTCTGTTAGCTTAGCACTTGATCATTTAGTTTGTTGCTATTGCTTTCTTCATGACTTATACATGTTCCTATGACTATGAGATTATGCAACTCCCGTTTACCGGAGGAATACTTTGTGTGCTACCAAATGTCACAAGTAACTGGGTGATTATAAAGGTGCTCTACAGGTGTCTCCGAAGGTACTTGTTGGGTTGGCGTATTTCAAGATTAGGATTTGTCACTCCGATTGTCGGAGAGGTATCTCTGGGCCCACTCGGTAATGCACATCACTATAAGCCTTGCAAGCATTGCAACTAATGAGTAGTTGCGGGATGATGTGTTACGGAACGAGTAAAGAGACTTGCCGGTAACGAGATTGAACTAGGTATTGAGATACCGACGATCGAATCTCGGGCAAGTAACATATCGATGACAAAGGGAACAACGTATGTTGTTATGCGGGTTGACAGATAAAGATCTTCGTAGAATATGTGGGAGCCAATATGAGCATCCAGATTCCGCTATTGGTTATTGACCGGAGACGTGTCTCGGTCATGTCTACATGGTTCTCGAACCCGTAGGATCCGCACGCTTAAGGTTTCGATGATAGTTATATTATGAGTTTATGAGTTTTGATGTACCGAAGGAGTTTAGAGTCCCGGATGAGATCGGAGACATGACGAGGAGTCTCGAAATGGTCGAGACGTAAAGATCGATATATTGGACAACTATATTCGGACATCGAAAAGGTTCCGAGTGATTCGGGTATTTTTCGGAGTACCGGAGAGTTGGGGAATTCACCGGGGAGTATATGGGCCTTATTGGGCCATACGGGAATAGAGGAGAGAGGCCAAAAGGAAGGAGGTGTGCGCCCCCCTCTGGTCCGAATTGGACAAGGGGTGCAGCCCACTTTTCCTTGTTCCTCTCCCCCTCTTTCCTTCTCTCATACTCCAACAAGGGAAGGAGGAGTCCTACTCCCTCCCGGTGGGAGTAGGACTCCCCCCTTGGCGCACCCTCCTCCTAGGCCGGCTGCCTCCCTCCCTTGCTCCTTTATATACGGGGGCAGGGGCACCCCATAGACAACAGTTGATCATTGATCTCTTAGCCGTGTGCGGTGCCCTCCTCCACCATAGTCCTTGAAAATATTGTAGTGGTGCTTAGGCGAGGCCCTGCGACAGTAGAACATCAAGATCGTCACCACGTCGTCGTGCTGACGGAACTCTTCCCCGACATTCTGCTGGATCGGTGTCCGGGGATCGTCATCGAGCTGAACGTGTGCTAGAACTCGGAGGTGTCGTAGTTTCGGTGCTTGATCGGTCGGGCCGTGAAGACGTACGACTATATCAACCGTGTTGTGCTAACGCTTCTGCTTTCGGTCTACGAGGGTACGTGGACAACACTCTCCCCTCTCGTTGCTATGCATCACCATGATCTTGCGTGTGCGTAAGAATTTTTTTGAAATTACTACGTTCCCCAACAGTGGCATCCGAGCCAGTTTTATGCGTTGATGTTATATGCACGAGTAGAACACAAGTGAGTTGTGGGCGATATAAGTCATACTGCTTACCGGCATGTCATACTTTGGTTCGGCGGTATTGTTGGATGAAGTGGCCCGGACCAACATTACGCGTACGCTTACGCGAGACTGGTTCTACCGACGTGCTTTGCACACAGGTGGCTGGCGGGTGTCAGTTTCTCCAACTTTAGTTGAACCGAGTGTGGCTACGCCCGGTCCTTGCGAAGGTTAAAACAGCACCAACTTGACAAACTATCGTTGTGGTTTTGATGCGTAGGTAAGAACGGTTCTTGCTAAGCCCGTAGAAGCCACGTAAAACTTGCAACAACAAAGTAGAGGACGTCTAACTTGTTTTTGCAGGGCATGTTGTGATGTGATATGGTCAAAACGTGATGCTATATTTTATTGTATGAGATGATCATGTTTTGTAACCGAGTTATCGGCAACTGGCAGGAGCCATATGGTTGTCGCTTTATTGTATGTAATGCAATCGCCCTGTAATGCTTTACTTTATCACTAAGCGGTAGCGATAGTCATAGAAGCATAAGATTGGCGAGACGACAACGATGCTACGATGAAGATCAAGGTGTCGCGCCGGTGACGATGGTGATCATGACGGTGCTTCAGAGATGGAGATCACAAGCACAAGATGATGATGGCCATATCATATCACTTATATTGTTTGCATGTGATGTTTATCTTTTATGCATCTTATCTTGCTTTGATTGACGGTAGCATTATAAGATGATCTCTCACTAAATTTCAAGATAAAAAGTGTTCTCCCTGAGTATGCACCGTTGCCAAAGTTCGTCGTGCCCAGACACCACGTGATGATCGGGTGTGATAAGCTCTACGTCCATCTACAACGGGTGCAAGCCAGTTTTGCACACGCAGAATACTCAGGTTAAACTTGACGAGCCTAACATATGCAGATATGGCCTCGGAACACTAAGACCGAAAGGTTGAGCGTGAATCATATAGTAGATATGATCAACATAGTGATGTTCACCATTGAAAACTACTCCATTTCACGTGATGGTCGGTTATGGTTTAGTTGATTTGGATCACGTGATCACTTAGATGATTAGAGGGATGTCTATCTAAGTGGGAGTTCTTAAGTAATATGATTAATTGAACTTTAATTTATCATGAACTTAGTCCTGGTAGTATTAGCATATCTATGTTGTAGATCAATAGCTCGCGTTTAGCTCCCCTGTTTTATTTTTGATATGTTCCTAGAGAAAACTGAGTTGAAAAATGTTAATAGCAATGATGCGGATTGGATCTGTGATCTGAGGACTATCCTCATTGCTGCACAGAAGAATTATGTCCTTGATGCACCGCTAGGTGACAGACCTATTGCAGGAGCAGATGCAGACGTTATGAACGTTTGGTTAGCTCAATATGATGACTACTTGATAGTTTAGTACACCATGCTTAACGGCTTAGAATCGGGACTTCAAAGACGTTTTGAACGTCATGGACCATATGAGATGTTCCAGGAGTTGAAGTTAATATTTCAAACAAATACCCGAGTTGAGAGATATGAAGTCTCCAACAAGTTCTATAGCTAAAAGATGGAGGAGAATAGCTCAAGCAGTGAGCATGTGTTCAGATTGTCTGGGTACTACAATCGCTTGAATCAAGTGGGAGTTAATCTTCCAGATAAAATAGTGATTGACAGAATTCTCTAGTCACCACCACCAAGTTAGTAGAACTTCGTGATGAACTATAGTATGCAAGGGATGATGAAAATGATTCCTGAGCTTTTCATGATGATGAAATCAATGAAGGTAGAAATCAAGAAAGAACATCAAGTGTTGATGATTAACAAGACCACTAGTTTCAAGAAAAGGGCAAAGGGAAAGAAAGGGAACTTCAAGAAGAACGGCAAGCAAGTTGCTGCTCAAGTGAAGAAGTCCAAGTCTGGTCCTAAGCTTGAGACTAAGTGCTTCTACTGCAAAGGGACTGGTCACTGGAAGCGGAACTGCCCCAAGTATTTGGCGGATAAGAAGGATGGCAAAGTGAACAAAGGTATATTTGATATACATATTATTGATGTGTATTTTACTAGTATTCGTAGCAACCCCTTGGTATTTGATACTGGTTCAGTTGCTAAGAGTAGTAACTCGAAACGGGAGTTGCAGAATGAACAGAGACTAGTTAAGGGTGAAGTGATGATGTGTGTTGGAAGTGGTTCCAAGATTGATATGATCATTATCGCACACTCCCTATACTTTCGGGATTGGTGTTGAACCTAAATAAGTATTATTTGGTGTTTGCGTTGAGCATGAATATGATTTGATCATGTTTATTGCAATACGGTTATTCATTTAAGTAAGAGAATAAATTGTTGTTCTATTTACATGAATAAAACCTTCTATGGTCATACACCCAATGAAAATGGTTTGTTGGATCTCAATTGTGGTGATACACATTCTCATAATATTGAAGCCAAAAGATGCAAAGTTAATAATGATAGTGCAACTTATTTGTGGCACTACCGTTTAGGTCATATTGGTGTAAAGCGCATGAAGAAAATCCATGCTGATGGGCTTTTGGAATCACTTGATTATGAATCAGTTGATGATTGCGAACCGTGCCTCATGGGCAAGATGAATAAGACTCCGTTCTCCGGAACAATGGAGCAAGCAACTGACTTATCGGAAATAATACATACTGATGTATGCTGTCCGATGAATGTTGAGGCTCGCGGCGGATATCTTTATTTTCTGACCTTCACAGATGATTTGAGCAGATATGGGTATATCTACTTGATGAAACATAAGTCTGAAACATTTGAAAACTTAAAAAACTTCAAAGTGAAGTGGAAAATCATCGTGACAAGAAAATAAAGTTTCTACGATCTGATCGCAGAGACAAATATTTGAGTTACGAGTTTGGTCTTCAATTAAAACAATGTGGAATAGTTTCACAAAATCGTGCCACCTGCAGCATAATGGTGTGTCCGAACGTCATAACCGTACTATTATTGGATATAGTGCAATCTATGATGTTTCTTACCGATTAAACCACTATAGTTTTGAGGTTATGCATTAGAGACATCTACATTCACGTTAAATAGGACACCATCTAAATCCGTTGAGATGACACCGTAAGAACTATGGTTTGGCAAGAAACCTAAGCTATCATTTCTTAAAGTTTGAGGTTGCAAATGCTTATGTGAAAAAGTTTCAACCTGATAAACTCAAACCCAAATTGGAGAAGTGCGTCTTCATAGGATACCCAAAAGCAGATGTTGGGTACACCTTCTATCACATATCCGAAGGCAAGATATTCATTGCTGAGAATGGATCCTTTCTAGAGAAGGAGTTTCTCTTGAAAGAAGTGAGTGGGAGAACAGTAGAACTTGATGAGGTAAATGTACATGCTCCCTTATTGGAAAGTAGTTCATCACAGAAATCTGTTCCTGTGACTACTACGCCAATTAGTGAGGAAGCTAATGATGATGATCATGTAACTTCAGATCAAGTTACTACCGAACCTCGTAGGTAAACCAAAGTGAGATCCGCACCAGAGTGGTATGGTAATCCTGTTCTGGAGGTCATGTTACTTGACCATGACGAGCCTACGAACTATGAGGAAGCGATGATGAGCCCAGATTCTGCGAAATGGCTTGAGGCCATGAAATCTGAGATGAGATCCATGTATGAGAACAAAGTATGGACTTTGATTGACTTGCCCATTGATCGGCAAGCCATTGAGATTAAATGGATCTTCAAGAGGAAGACGGACGCTGATAGTAGTGTTACTATCTACAAAGCTAGAATTGTCGCAAAAAGGTTTTCGACAAGTTCAAGGTGTTGACTACGATGAGAGTTTCTCACTCGTATCTATGCTTAAGTCTGTCTGAATCATGTTAGCAATTGCCGCATTTTATGAAATCTGGCAAATGGATAAACAAAACTGCATTCCTTAATGGATTTATTAAAGAGTTGTATATGATGCAACCAGAAGGTTTTGTCAATCCTAAAGGTACTAACAAAATATGCAAGCTCCAGCGATCCATCTATGGATAGTGCAAGCATCTTGGAGTTGGAATATACGCTTTGATAAGTTGGTCAAAGCATATAGTTTTATACAGACTTGCGGTGAAGCCTGTATTTACAAGAAAGTGAGTGGGAGCACTACAGCATTTCTGATAAGTATATGTGAATGACATATTGTTGATCGGAGATAATGTAGAATTATTCTGCAAAGCATAAAGGAATGTTTGAAAGGAGTTTTTCAAAGAAAGACCTCGGTGAAGCTGCTTACATATTGAGCATCAAGATCTATAGAGATAGGTCAAGATGCTTGATAAGTTTTTTCAATGAGTACATACCTTGACAAGATTTTGAAGTAGTTCAAAATGGAACAGTCAAAGAAGGAGTTCTTGACTGTGTTACAAGGTGTGAAGTTGAGTAAGACTCAAAACCCGACCACGGCAGAAGATAGAGAGTTAATGAAAGTCATTCCCTATGCCTCACCAATAGGTTCTATAAAGTATGCCATGTTGTGTACCAGACCTATTGTATACCCTGCCCTGAGTTTGGCAAGGGAGTACAATAGTGATCTAGGAGTAGATCACTGGACATTGGTCAAAATTATCCTTAGTGGAATAAGGATATGTTTCTTGATTATGGACGTGACAAAAGGTTCGTCGTAAAGGGTTACGTCGATGCAAGTTTTGACACTGATCCAGATGACTCAAAGTCTCAATCTGGATACATATTGAAAGTGGGAGCAATTAGCTAGAGTAGCTTATGTTGGAAATATGCCCTAGAGGAAATAATAAATTGGTTATTATTATATTATATTTCATTGTTCATGATAATCGTTTATTATCCATGCTAGAATTGTATTGATAGGAAACTCATATACATGTGTGGATACATAGACAACACCATGTCCCTAGTAAGCCTCTAGTTGACTAGCTCGTTGATCAATAGATGGTTACGGTTTCCTGACCATGGACATTGGATGTCGTTGATAACGGGATCACATCATTAGGAGAATGATGTGATGGACAAGACCCAATCCTAAGCCTAGCACAAGATCGTGTAGTTCGTATGCTAAAGCTTTTCTAATGTCAAGTATCATTTCCTTAGACCATGAGATTGTGCAACTCCCGGATGCCGTAGGAGTGCTTTGGGTGTGCCAAACGTCACAACGTAACTGGGTGGCTATAAAGGTGCACTACGGGTATCTCTGAAAGTGTCTGTTGGGTTGGCATGAATCGAGACTGGGATTTGTCACTCCGTGTAAACGGAGAGGTATCTCTGGGCCCACTCGGTAGGACATCATCATAATGTGCACGATGTGACCCAGGAGTTGATCACGGGATGATGTGTTACGGAACGAGTAAAGAGACTTGCCGGTAATGAGATTGAACAAGGTATCAGGATACCGACGATCAAATCTCGGGCAAGTACTATACCGCTAGACAAAGGGAATTGTATACGGGATTGATTGAATCCTTAACATCGTGGTTCATCCGATGAGATCATCGTGGAGCATGTGGGAACCAACATGGGTATCCAGATCCTGCTATTGGTTATTGACCGGAGAGTTGTCTCGGCCATGTCTGCATGACTCCCGAACCCGTAGGGTCTACACACTTAAGGTTCGATGACGCTAGGGTTTATAGGGAAAGTATGTACATGGTTACCGAATGTTGTTCGGAGCCCTGGATGAGATCCCGGACGTCACGAGGAGTTCCGGAATGGTCTGGAGGTAAATATTTATATATGGGAAGTCCCATTTTGGTCACCGGAAAAGTTTCGGGTGCTATCAGTAACATACCGGGACCACCGGGAGGGTCCTGGGGGTCCACCAGGTGGGGCCACCAGCCCTAGAAGGCTGCATGGGCCAAGTGTGGGAGGGGACCAGCCCCAGGTGGGCTGGTGCGCCCCCCCACCAAGGCCCAAGGCGCAAGGGAGAGTGGGAGGGGGCAAACCCTAGGTCCAGATGGGCCTTAAGGCCCACCCTAGGTGTGCCCCCCTCTCTCCCCCCTTGGCCGCCACCCTAGATGGGTTTTGGGGCTGCCGCCACCCCTAGGGAGGGAACCCTAGATGGGGGTGCAGCCCCTCCCCTTCCCCTATATATACTTGAGGTATTGGGGGCTGCAAGACACACGAGATCATCTCCCTCTTAGCGCAACCCTACCTCTCTCCCTCCTTGTCTCTCATAGTGCTTGGCGAAGCCCTGCTGGAGTTCCGCGCTCCTCCACCACCACCACGCCGTCGTGCTGCTGCTGGACGGAGTCTTCCCAACCTCTCCTTCTCCCCTTGCTGGATCAAGGAGTGGGAGACGTCACCGGGCTACACGTGTGTTGAACACGAAGGCGCCGTTGTTCGGCGCTTAGATCAGAATCAACCGCGATCTGAATCGCTGCGAGTACGACTCCTTCATTCGCGTTCTTGCAACGCTTCCGCTTAGCGATCTACAAGGGTATGTAGATGCACTCCCCTTCCCCTCGTTGCTAGATTACTCCATAGATTGATCTTGGTGATACGTAGAAAATTTTAAATTTCTCCTACGATCCCCAACAGTGGTATCAGAGCTAGGTCTATGTGTAGTTTCTATGCACGAGTAGAACACAAATTGTTGTGGGCGTCGATTTTGTCAATTTACTTGCCTTTACTAGTCTTATCTTGATTCGGCGGCATCCTGGGATGAAGTGGCCCGGACCGACCTTACACGTATGCTTACGTGAGACTGGTTCCACCGACTGACATGCACTACTTGCATAAGGTGGCTAGCGGGTGTCTGTCTCTCCCACTTTAGTCGGATCGGATTCGATGAAAAGGGTCCTTATGAAGGGTAAATAGAAATTGGCATATCACGTTGTGGTTTTGGCGTAGGTAAGAAACGTTCTTGCTAGAAACCTATAGCAGCCACGTAAAAACTTGCAACAACAATTAGAGGACGTCTACCTTGTTTTTGCAGCATGTGCCGTGTGATGTGATATGGCCAAAAGGATGTGATGAATGATATATGTGATGCATGAGATTGATCATGTTCTTGTAATAGGAATCACAACTTGCATGCCGATGAGTATGACAATGGGCAGGAGCCATAGGAGTTGTCTTAATTTATTTATGACCTGCGTGTCAACATAAACGTCATGTAATTACTTTACTTTATTGCTAAAGAGTTAGCCATAGTAGTAGAAGTAATAGATGACGAGACAACTTCAAGAAGACACGATGATGGAGATCATGGTGTCATGCCGGTGACAACGATGATCATGGAGCCCCGAAGATGGAGATCAAAAGGAGCAAAATGATATTGGCCATATCATGTCACTATTTGATTGCATGTGATGTTTATCACGTTTTACATCTTATTTGCTTAGAACGACGGTAGCTTAAATAAGATGATCCCTCGTAATAATTTCAAGAAAGTGTTCCCCCTAACTGTGCACCATTGCAAAGGTTCGTTGTTTCGAAGCACCACGTGATGATCGGGTGTGATAGATTCTAACGTTCGAATACAACGGGTGTAAGCCAGATTTACACACGCAATACACTAAGGTTGACTTGACGATCCTAGCATGTACATACATGGCCTCCGAACACGGAAGACCGAAAGGTCGAGCATGAGTCGTATAGAAGATAAGATCAACATGAAGATGTTCATCAATGTTGACTAGTCCGTCTCACGTGATGATCGGACACGGCCTAGTTGACTCGGATCATGTTTCACTTAGATGACTAGAGGGATGTCTATCTGAGTGGGAGTTTATTGAATAATTTGATTAGATGAACTTAATTATCATGAACATAGTCTAAATTGTCTTTGCAAATATGTTGTGGATAAATAGCTCACGCTTTAGCTCCCTGTTTTAATACGTTCCTAGAGAAAAGACTAAGTTGAAAGATATTGTAAGCAATGATGTGGACTAGGTCCGTAGTCCGAGGAGTGTCCTCACTGCTACACAGAAGGCTTACGTCTTTGATGCACCGCTCGATGTGCAAACCCCTACAACATCATCTGTAGATGTTGTGAACACCTGACAGACACATCCTGATGACTACTTGATAGTTTAGTGCACCATACTTTATGGCTTAGAATCGGGATTCCGATGACGTTTTGAACGCCATAAGACATATGAGATGTTCCAAGAGCTGAAATTGGGATTTCAGGCTCATGCCCGTGTTGAGAGGTATGAGACCTCTGACAAGTTCTTTTGCCAACAAGATGGAGGAGAATAGCTCAGCTAGTGAGCATGTGCTCAGAATGTCTGGGTGCTATAATCACTTAAATTAAGTGGGAGTTAAACTTCCAGATAAGATAGTGATTGATAGAGTTCTCTAGTCACTATCACTAAGCTACTAGATCTTCGTGATGAACTATGACATGCAAGGGATGGAGTTGATCCCGGAGCTGTTCGCGGTGCTTAAAACCGCAACAAGTAGAAATCAAGAAGGAGCATCAAGTGTTGATGGTTTAACAAGACCACTGGTTTCAAGAAGGGCAAGGGCTAGAAGGGAAACTTCATGGATGGCAAACCAGTTGCCGCTCCAGTGAAGGAACCCAAGGTTGAACCAAAACCCGAGACTAAGTGCTTCTACTGTAAGGGGAACGGTCACTGGTAGCGGAATTACCCCAAATGCATGGTAGATAAGAAGGCTAGCAACTTCAACAAATTATATACGTGTTATTAATGTGTACCTCACTAGTACTCCTGGTAGCACCTGGGTATTGGATACCGGTTCAGTTGCTATTGATGACTTGAAGCAAAAGCTACGGACTAAACGGAGACTGGCTAAGGGCGAGGTGACGATGTGTGTTGGAAGTGTTTCCAAAGTTGATGAGATCACCATCGCACGCTCCATCCGCCTTCGGGATTAGTATTGAACCTAGATAAATGTTATCAGGTGTCTACGTTGAGCATGAATATGATTAGATCATGTTCATTGCAATACAGTTATTCATTTAAGTTAGAGAATAATGGTTATTCTGTTTATATGAATAATACCTTTCATGGTCATGCACCCTATGTGAATGGTTCATTGAATCTCGGTCGTGGTAATACGCATGTTCACGCCAAAAGATGTAGAGTTAATAATGATAGTACCACTTTCTTGTGGCACTGCCGCTTAGGTCATATTGGCGTAAGATGCATGAAGAAACTCCATGTCGATGGATGTTTGGAGTCACTTGATTTTGAATCGCTTGACACATGCGAGCCATGCCTCATGGGCAGGATGACTAAGACCCCGTTTTCAGGTACAATGAAATGGGCAAGTGACTTGTTGGAAATCATACATGCTGATGCATGTGATCCAATGAGAATTGAAGCATGCGGTGGATATCGCTATTTTCTCATCTTCACTGACGATTTGAGTAGATATAGGTATATTTACTTAATGAAGCACAAGTCTGAAACATTTGAAAAGTTCAAGCAATTTCAGAGTGAAGTTAAGAATCATCATAACAAGAAGATCATGTTCCTACGATCTGATCAAAGGGGATTTTCTGAGTTATGAGTTTGGCAATCACTTAAGACATTGTGGAATTGTTTCGCAGTTGAAGCCACCTGGAACACCACAGCGTAATGGTGTGTCCAGACGTCGTAATCGAACCTTATGAGATATGGTGCGATCTATGATGTCTCTTACCGATCTACCGCTATTATTTTGAGGTTATGCATTAGAGACAGCTGCATTCACTTTAGATAGGACACCATATAAGTCCGTTGAGACGACGTCGTATGAACATTGGTTTGGCAAGAAACCAAAGTTGTCGTTTCTTAATGTTTGGGGCTGCGATGTTTAAGGCTTTAGCCGGAGAAGCTCGAACCCAAAAGCGGACAAACGCATCTTCATAGGATACCCAAAGGTGACAGTTGGGTATACCTTCTATCTCAGATCCGAGGGAAAATTGTTTGTCGCTAAGAACGGGTCCTTTCTCGAGAAGGAGTTTCTCTCGAAAGAATTGAGTGGGAGGAAGATAGAACTTGATGAGGTTGTCGAACCTTTATTTCAACCAGAAAGTGATGCAACACAGAAAGATGTTTTCTATGGAGCCTACGTCTGTTGAATAGGAAGTTAATAATAGTGATCATGAAGCTTCAGATCAAGTTGCTATCGAACCTCGTAGGTCGACAAGGATATGTACTACTCCTGAGTGTTACGGTAATCATGTCTTAGATATCATGTCGTTAGACAACAATGAACCTACGAGCTATGGAGAAGCGATGGTGGGCCCGTATTCCGACAAATGGTTAGAAGCCATGAAATCCGAGATAGGATCCATGTATCAGAACAAAGTATGGACTTTGGTGGACTTGCCCGATGATCGGCAAGCCATTGAGATAAATGGATCTTTAAGAAGAAGACGGACGTGGGCAGTAATGTTACTGTCTTTGAAGCTCGACTTGTGGGAAAGAGTCTTTTCACAAGTTCAAGGAGTTGACTACAATGAGAATTTCTCACCCGTAGCGATGCTTAAGTCCGTCGGAATCATGTTAGCATTAGCTGTATTTTTCGATTATGAAATCTGACAGATGGATGTCAAAACAAGTTTTCTTACCGGTTTTTGTAAGAAAAGTTGTATGTGATACAATAAAAGGTTTTGTTGATCCTAAGGATGCTAAAAAGGTATGCTGGCTCCAGCAATCCTTCTATGGACTAGAACAAGCGTCTCGGAGTCGAAATATATGCTTTGATGGAGTGATCAAAGCTTTTAGGTTTATACAATGTTTGCTAGAAACTTGTATTTACAAGAAAGTGAGTGGGAGCACTACAACATTTCTGATAAGTATATGTGGATGACATATTGCTGATTCGAAATAATGTAGAATTTCTGGAAAGCATAAACGGTTGTTTGAAGAGTGTTTTTCAAAGGAAGACCTGGATAAAGCTGCTTACATATTGGGCATCAAGATCTATAGAAATAGATCAAGACGCCTGATGATACTTTCAAAGAACGCACACCTTGACATGTTTTTGAAGGAGTTCAAAATAGATCAGTCAAAGAAGGGGTTCTTACCTGAGTTTTAAGGTGTGAAGTTGAGTAAGACTCAAAGATTGACCACGGCAGAAGAAAGAGGAAGGACGAAGGTCGTCCCCTATGCTTTTGTCATAGGCTCTATACGGTATGCCATGCTGAGTACCACACCAGATGTGTGCCTTGTCACATGTCTGGCAAGAGGGTACAAAGGTGATCTAGGAGTGGATCACCAGATAGAGGAATAAGGAAATGTTTCTCGATTATGGAGGTGATAAAGAGTTCGATGTAAAGAGTTACGTCGATGCAAGCTTAAGACCTATCCAGATAGCTCTGAGTAGAGATACAAGATACGTATAATGGAGCAACAATTTGGAATAGCTCCAAGTGGAACGTGGTAGCAGCATCTATGATATGACATAAAGTTTTGCGAAATACATAGGGATCTGAATATTGCAGACCCGTTGACTACAACCTCTCTCACAAGCATAACATGATCAAACCCAGAACTCATTGAGTGTTAATCACATAGCGATGTGAACTAGATTATTGACTCTAGTGCAAGTGGGAGACTATTGGAAATATGCCCTAGAGGTAATAATAAATTGGTTATTATTATATTATATTTTATTGTTCATGATAATCGTTTTATTATCCATGCTAGAATTGTATTGATAGGAAACTCAGATACATGTGTGGATACATAGACAACACCATGTCCCTAGTAAGCCTCTAGTTGACTAGCTCGTTGATCAATAGATGGTTACGGTTTCCTGACCATGGACATTGGATGTCGTTGATAACGGGATCACATCATTAGGAGAATGATGTGATGGACAAGACCCAATCCTAAGCCTAGCACAAGATCGTGTAGTTCGTATGCTAAAGCTTTTCTAATGTCAAGTATCATTTCCTTAGACCATGAGATTGTGCAACTCCCAGATGCCGTAGGAGTGCTTTGGGTGTGCCAAACGTCACAACGTAACTGGGTGGCTATAAAGGTGCACTACGGGTATCTTTGAAAGTGTCTGTTGGGTTGGCACGAATCGAGACTGGGATTTGTCACTCCGTGTAAATGGAGAGGTATCTCTGGGCCCACTCGGTAGGACATCATCATAATGTGCACGATGTGACCAAGGAGTTGATCACGGGATGATGTGTTATGGAACGAGTAAAGAGACTTGCCAGTAACGAGATTGAACAAGGTATCGGGATACCGACGATCGAATCTCGGGCAAGTACTATACCGCTAGACAAAGGGAATTGTATACG
Source organism: Triticum dicoccoides (assembly GCF_002162155.2). Classification (NCBI taxonomy): domain Eukaryota; kingdom Viridiplantae; phylum Streptophyta; class Magnoliopsida; order Poales; family Poaceae; genus Triticum; species Triticum dicoccoides. The sequence continues at coordinate 17,896 of NW_021201999.1, forward strand.
GGATTGATTGAATCCTCAACATCGTGGTTCATCCGATGATATCATCGTGGAGCATGTGGGAACCAACATGGGTATCCAGATCCTGCTATTGGTTATTGAACGGAGAGTTGTCTCGGCCATGTCTGCATGACTCCCGAACCCGTAGGGTCTACACACTTAAGGTTCGATGACACTAAGGTTTATAGGGAAAGTATGTACGCGGTTACCGAATGTTGTTCGGAGTCCCGGATGAGATCCCGGACGTCACGAGGAGTTCTGGAATGGTCCGGAGGTAAAGATTTATATATGGGAAGTCCCGTTTTGGTCACCGGAAAAGTTTCGGGTGCTATCGGTAATGTACCGGGACCACCGGGAGGGTCCCGGGGGTCCACCAGGTGGGGCCACCAGCCCTAGAAGGCTGCGTGGGCCAAGTGTGGGAGGGGACCAGCCCCAGGTG
>NW_021202000.1:0-18276 GCF_002162155.2 Triticum dicoccoides
CACCAAGGCCCAAGGCCCAAAGGAGAGTGGGAGGGGGCAAACCCTAGGTCCAGATGGGCCTTAAGGCCCACCCTAGGTGCGCCCCCCTCTCTCCCCCCTTGTCCGCCACCCTAGATGGGTTTTGGGGCTGCCGCCACCCCTAGGGAGAGAACCCTAGATGGGGGCGCAGCCCCTCCCCTTCCCCTATATATACTTGAGGTATTGGGGGCTGCAAGACACACGAGATCATCTCCCTCTTGGCGCAGCCCTACCTCTCTCCCTCCTTGTCTCTCATAGTGCTTGGCGAAGCCCTGCTGGAGTTCCGCGCTCCTCCACCACCACCACGCCGTCGTGCTGCTGCTGGACGGAGTCTTCCCAACCTCTCCTTCTCCCCTTGCTGGATCAAGGCGTGGGAGACGTCACCGGGCTGCACGTGTGTTGAACGCGGAGGCACCGTTGTTCGGCGCTTAGATCGGAATCAACCACGATCTGAATCGCTGCGAGTATGAATCCTTCATCCGCGTTCTTGCAATGCTCCCGCTTAGCGATCTACAAGGGTATGTAGATGCACTCCCCTTCCCCTCGTTGCTAGATTACTCCATAGATTGATCTTGGTGATGCATAGAAAATTTTAAATTTCTACTACGATCCCCAACAGCTTAGTGCAGAGCATTGTTGACATAGAAATTTGCCAAATACTTACGGATCTGAATGTGGCAGACCCGTTGACTAAACTTCTCTCACAAGCAAAACATGATCACACCCTAGTACTCTTTGGGCGTTAATCACATAGCGATGTGAACTAGCTAGATTATTGAATCTAGTAAACCCTTTGGGTGTTGGTCACATGACGATGTGAACTATGGGTGTTAATCACATGGTGATGTCAACTATTGATGTTAAATCACATGGCGATGTGAACTAGATTATTGACTCTAGTGCAAGTGGGAGACTGGAGGAAATATGCCCTAGAGGCAATAATAAAGTTATTATTTATTTCCTTATATCATGATAAATGTTTATTATTCATGCTAGAATTGTATTAACCGGAAACATAATACATGTGTGAATACATAGACAAACAGTTAGACAAACAGTATGTCACTAGTATGCCTCTACTTAACTAGCTCGTTGAATCAAAGATGGTTAAGTTTCCTAGCCATAGACATGAGTTGTCATTTGATTAATGGGATCACATCATTAGGTGAATGATGTGATTGACTTGACCCATTCCGTTAGCTTAGCACTTGATCGTTTAGTTTGTTGCTATTGCTTTCTTCATGACTTATACATGTTCCTATGACTATGAGATTATGCAACTCCCGTTTACCGGAGGAACACTTTGTGTTCTACCAAACGTCACAACGTAACTGGGTGATTATAAAGGTGCTCTACATGTGTCTCCGAAGGTACTTGTTGGGTTGGCGTATTTCGAGATTAGGATTTGTCACTCCGATTGTCGGAGAGGTATCTCTGGGCCCACTCGGTAATGCACATCACTATAAGCCTTGCAAGCATTGCAACTAATGAGTAGTTGCGGGATGATGTGTTACGGAACGAGTAAAGAGACTTGTCTGTAACGAGATTGAACTAGGTATTGAGATACCGACGATCGAATCTCGGGCAAGTAACATACCGATGACAAAGGTAACAATATATGTTGTTATGCGGTTTGACCGATAAAGATCTTCGTAGAATATGTGGAAGCCAATATGAGCATCCAGGTTTCGCTATTGGTTATTGACCGGAGACGTGTCTCGGTCATGTCTACATAGTTCTTGAACCCGTAGGGTCCACACGCTTAAGGTTTCAATGATAGTTATATTGTGAGTTTATGAGTTTTGATGTACCGAAGGAGTTCGGAGTCCCAGATGAGATCGGGGACATGACGAGGAGTCTCGAAATGGTCGAGACGTAAAGATCGATATATTGGACGACTATATTCGGACATCGGAAAGGTTCTGAGTGATTCGTGTATTTTTCGGAGTACCGGAGAGTTAGGGGAATTCGCCGGGGAGTATATGGGCATTATTGGGCCATACGGGAATAGAGGAGAGAGGCCAAAAGGAAGGGATGAGACTTGCCTGCTCCCCGCGTGTGTGCCCATCCGTGCTCCCGCATACGTGGCATGATTTGATTGGAACAAAATAAGGCCCGACCCCACCCCCTTAAAATCAGGGGGGAGATGATTAGATTAGAAAGGAAAAAAGGAAAAGGACAACCGTAGGATGAAGTGGGAACACGGACGGGAGCATGGGGAGGGAGCAGGAAAGCCGGATCCAAAAGGAAGGAGGCGCGCGCCCCCCTCTGGTCCGAATTGGACAAGGGGGGCAACCCACTTTTCCTTATTCCTCTCCCCCTCTTTCCTTCTCTCCTACTCCAACAAGGGAAGGAGGAGTCCTACTCCCGGTGGGAGTAGGACTCCCCCCTTGGCGCGCCCTCCTCCTAGGCCGGCCGCCTCCCTCCCTTGATCCTTTATATACGGGGGCAGGGGGCACCCCATAGACAACAGTTGATCATTGATCTCTTAGCCGTGTGCGGTGCCCCCCTCCATCATAGTCCTCGATAATATTGTAGTGGTGCTTAGGCGAAGCCCTACCACAGTAGAACATCAAGATCGTCACCACGCTGTCGTGCTGACGGAACTCTTCCCCGACATTCTGCTGGATCGGAGTCCGGAGATCGTTATCGAGCTGAACGTGTGCTAGAACTCGGAGGTGCCGTAGTTTCGGTGCTTGATCGGTCGGGCCGTGAAGACGTACGACTACGTCAACCGCTTTGTGCTAACGCTTCCGCTTTCGGTCTACGAGGGTACGTGGACAACACTCTCCCCTCTCGTTGCTATGCATCACCATGATCTTGCGCGTGCGTAGGAATTTTTTTTGAAATTACTACGTTCCCCAACAAAAATACACATCAATAATCTGTATATCAAATATACCTTTGTTCACTTTGACATCCTTCTTATCCGCCAAATACTTGGGGCAGTTCTGCTTCCAGTGACCAGTCCCTTTGCAGTAGAAGCACTTAGTCTCAGGCTTAGGACCAGACTTGGGCTTCTTCACTTGAGCAGCAACTTGCTTGCCGTTCTTCTTGAAGTTCCCCTTCTTCCCTTTGCCCTTTTCTTGAAACTAGTGGTCTTGTCTACCATCAACACTTGAAATTTTTCTTGATTTCTACCTTCGTTGATTTCAGCATTATGAAGAGCTTGGGAATCATTACCGTTATCCCTTGCATATCATAGTTCATCACGAAGTTCTACTAACTTGGTGATGGTGACTAGAGAATTCTGTCAATCACTATCTTATCTGGAAGATTAACTCCCACTTGATTCAAGCGATTGTAGTACCCAGACAATCTGAGCACATGCTCGCTGCTTGAGCTATTCTCCTCCATCTTTTAGCTATAGAACTTGTTGGAGACTTCATATCTCTCAACTCGGGTATTTGCTTGAAATATTAACTTCAACTCCTAGAACATCTCATATGGTCCATGACATTCAAAACGTCTTTGAAGTCCCGATTCTAAGCCGTTAAGCATGGTGCACTAAACTATCAAGTAGTCATCATATTGAGCTAGCCAAACGTTCATAACGTCTGCCTCTACTCCTGCAATAGGTCTGTCACCTAGCGGTACATCAAAGACATAATTCTTCTGTGCAGCAATGAGGATAATCCTCAGATCATGGATCCAATCCGCATCATTGCTACTAACATTTTTCAACATATTTTTTCTCTAGGAACACAATAAACTGGGAGCAACATCGCGAGCTATTGATCTACAACATAGATATGATAATACTACCAGGACTAAGTTCATGATAAATTAAAATTCAATTAATCATATTACTTAAGAACTCCCACTTAGACAGACATCCCTCTAATCTTCTAAGTGATCACGTGATCCATATCAACTAAACCATGTCCGATCATCACGTGAGATGGAGTAGTTTCAATGGTGAACATCACTATGTTGATCATATCTACTATATGATTCACGCTCGACCTTTCGATCTTCGTGTTCCGAGGCCATATCTGTTATATGCTAGGCTCGTCAAGTTTAACCTGAGTATTCTGCGTGTGCAAAACTGGCTTGCACCCATTGTAGATGGACGTAGAGCTTATCACACCCAATCATCATGTGGTGTCTGGGCACGACGAACTTTGGCAACGGTGCATACTCAGGGAGAACACTTTTTATCTTGAAATTTAGTGAGAGATCATCTTATAATGCTACCGTCAATCAAAGCAAGATAAGATGCATAAAAGATAAACATCACATGCAAACAATATAAGTGATATGATATGGCCATCATCATCTTGTGCTTGTGATCTCCATCTCTGAAGCACCGTCATGATCACCATCGTCACCGGCGCGACACCTTGATCTTCATCGTAGCATCGTTGTCGTCTCGCCAATCTTATGCTTCTATGACTATCGCTACCGCTTAGTGATAATGTAGGACCTTGAAGTAGATGTGTCTAGAGGGGGGGTGATTAGAAACTTAACGCTAAAGTTGCAGTTTTTAACTTTTTCGGTTTAAGTGGAGTTTAGGCACAATTTCAACATTCACAATACATATCAAGCAAGCATGCAAAGAGTATATAGGCAGCGGAAAGTAAAGCATGCAACTTGCAAGAATGTAAAGGGAAGGGTTTGGAGAATTCAAACGCAATTGGAGACACGGATGTTTTTCCCGTGGTTCGGATAGGTGGTGCTATCCTACATCCACGTTGATGGGGACTTCAACCCACGAAGGGTAACGGTTGCGCGAGTCCACGGAGGGCTCCACCCACGAAGGGTCCACGAAGAAGCAACCTTGTCTATCCCACCATGGCCATCGCCCACGAAGGACTTGCCTCACTAGCGGTAGATCTTCACGAAGTAGGCGATCTCCTTGCCCTTACAAACTCCTTGGTTCAACTCCACAATCTTGTCGGAGGCTCCCAAGTGACACCTAGCCAATCTAGGAGACACCACTCTCCAAGAAGTAACAAATGGTGTGTTGATGATGAACTCCTTGCTCTTGTGCTTCAAATGATAGTCTCCCCAACACTCAACTCTCTCTCACAGGATTTGGATTTGGTGGAAAGAAGATTTGAGTGGAAAGCAACTTGGGGAAGGCTAGAGATCAAGATTCATGTGGTAGGAATGGAATATCTTGGCCTCAACACATGAGTAGGTGGTTCTCTCTCAGAACATATGAGTTGGAGTGTAGATGTGTTCTGATGGCTCTCTCCACGAGTGAAGAGGAGGTGGAGGGGTATATATAGCCTCCACACAAAATCCAACCGTTACACACAATTTACCAATCTCGGTGGGACCGAATCAACAAACTCGGTCGGACCGAAATAGTAAACCTAGCGACCGTTAGAGATTTTCGGTGGGACTGACATGCAACCCGGTAGGACCGATATGGTTAGGGTTAGGGCATAACATAATCTCGGTGAGACCGATTACACAAACTCGGTGAGACCGATTTGGTAATAAGCTAACCAGAGGGTTGGTCAGGCAAACTCGGTGGGACCGATTACACAAACTCGGTGAGACCGATTTTGGTAATGAGCATACACAGTGAGTTTGCATTGTAGCCTCGGTAGTACCGATTGCACAAGATCGGTGAGACCGATTTTGGCAATGGACACACACAGTGAGATTACAATCCCATCTCGGTGAGACCGAGATCCCTATCGGTAGAACCGATTTGCTAGGGTTTGGAAATGGCTATGACAAGTGAAACTCGGTGGCGCCAGATAGAAATAATCGGTAGGTCCGAGTTTGGCTTAGGTTTAGGTCATATGTGGAAGTGGGAAAGTAGCTGAGGATTTTGGAGCATATCATTAAGCGCTTGAAGCAAGAGGCTCATTAAGCAACACCTCATCCCTCCTTGATAGTATTGGCTTTTCCTATGGACTCAATGTGATCTTGGATCACTAAAATGTAAAATGAAGAGTCTTGAGCTTTAAGCTTTAGCCAATCCTTTATCCTTAGCATCTTGGAGAATTTCCCACAACCTTTAGTCCATGCCACTCCATTGTTGAACTTATCTGAAACATACTAGATAGAAACGTTAGTCCAACAAGAGATATGTTGTCATTAATTACCAAAACCACCTAGGGAGCACTTGTGCTTTCAATCTCCCCCTTTTTGGTAATTGATGGAAACATACATCAAAGCTTTAGATAAAGATCTAAAGAACAGCAAGTAAAGCTTTGGAAGGACATGTAACAAGCATAGGCTTCCCCTACATGTATGCACTCATGTAAATGTGAAATATAGAGGCATGTGAGAGCATAACCATGACAGAGTAGGCAATGTGTTACATGTATCTTGGCCATATGCATCAGAGCAAAAGATTATCAAGGAAAATACCTTCATGCTCATGAGTCTTTCTTGCAAACAGTATGTACATAAGCAAGAATTCCTCATACTCATGATTTTGATGCATACACTTACCTTGTAGTCTTTAGCCGGCTTAGGATGGAATGAACCTGCACAAACAAGGTTAGATAACACAGGTACCTCCACTAGCCAGAGCAAACCAAAGAAGCCACAAGAGTACCAAGACTGGGATGATATGTAGAGAGTGAGTACAAGGTACCACAATGGATTCAACATGTCCCCAAGAGTAAAGATATGCAATGAATTTGACTGATTTCTTTCCCTTAGGTGTCTTGCTCCCCCTGAATCTTACATGGGATATTGGGAGAAGATAGGGAACAGAAAATCAGAGCTGAAAGATACAAATGTATAGAACTTAATGCAAATAAGCACATATGAACATGTCTTTCCCCCAAAAATACATGTGACATCTCTCCTCTTGAACATCAAGCATATAGGATCCTTGAGTATTCTCTCCCCCTGGAAATCTCTTTCTCCCCCTTAATACTTTCTCCCTTGTAGGTGATAAGCTTTGATGTGATCTCTCTCTCCCCCTTTGACATCAATTTCCAAGAAGGGCTTTCTGGGATCCGTCGTATAGGTTTGGTCCTTGAGACTCATCACAAAGCAATGGATAAAACTGTGATGCTTGTAGAGGACAAGATTCATTGAGTAGAGCTGGATCAGAAGAAATATAGAACAAGTGGCAAACTGTTTTTCCTGTTGTGAAGTCGGTGGCACCGAGTGGCATGTTTCGGTGGGGCCGAAAAGATTTGGTTGGACCGAAAACAACAAGTCGGTGAAACCGAGTTCAACACAGAGAAAAACACTTGTCACCTCAGCTCACTAAACATGTAGGATCCCACAAAGATTTGCAATGAATTATCTGAAGGATTTGCAAGGAATTGAATGTAGAAAATGCAGAACAAAAACAAAAAGAAAAGAGAAGAAACTGAAAGATCTAGATGAAATTTTTTAAAAAAAAGAGAAAGAAAATAAATATGCATGAGACAAATGCAATAACACAGAAAAGAACACAAGAGAACTTCATCTAGAGTTGGGCGGTGACATAGTCACCTATGTTAGAGTATATTGACTTAGGAGTCAAGTGAGAACACTTGATCATAGGTCATACTCATCGTTTAAGCTCAAAATGGGGTTACCATTTTTCGTTTAAGCATCTTGATGTATTCACATCTTGTTGAGTTGCTTTGACTCATGTCTTGGAGTAAAGCTTCTCTAAGATGGAATAACATACCTTGGGTGGTGGTGTGGTTCTTGCTCATGTAGTTGAACTTGTGTGGGTGCTCAAGGTTGATGTAGCTCATCAAGAGTTGGGAGCACCACTTGGAGTTTGAGTTCATCTACCTACATGGGTTAGTTCTTGCAAGGAAGAGCACTTGTGTATCCAAAAATGACAATCATGAAGCTCAACATAGAATTTGTCAAAGGATATGTTTGAATGGTTTTGTGCTTCCTTGTCTTCAACCAACATTGTGTAGAGACTTGGTGATGTAGAGATTGCTCAAGATGTGAGTGAGTCACAATCTCATGGAATTAGATTCAACCAAGCACCTACATGGGTTAGATAACATGCAAGGTACAAATATATCCAAGACATAAGATAGTCATCATAAGAGATATATCATGGATTAGTCATAAGCTCATGTCTTGCATGTATCCAATGGAGTTCCTACTCCAAGTTTGAAGCATCAATAATGTTCAATTCACCTCTCAACCTGCAAAATACTTTCTCATCAAGAGGTTTAGTAAATATATCCGATAATTGCTTATCGGCGCGAACATGCTTAAGATCAATGTCACCCTTAGCAACATGGTCTCGAATGAAATGATGACGAACTTCAATATGCTTAGTTCGAGAATATTGTACAGGATTATGACCAATTTTGATAGCACTTTCATTGTCACAAAGTAGTGGAACATGTTTCACATAGATCCCATAATCTTTAAGAGTTTGGGTCATCCAAAGTAATTGAGCACAACATGAACCAGCGGCAATGTATTCCGCTTCGGCGGTGGATAAGGATACCGAGTTTTGTTTCTTGGAAGACCAAGACACAAGAGATCTACCAAGAAATTGACAAGTACCCGAAGTGGACTTTCTATCAACCTTGTCTCCAGCATAATCCGAGTCGGAATAGCCAACAAGATCAAAAGAAGACCTCTTAGGATACCAAATGCCAAAGTTTGGTGTATGAATTAAGTATCTCACTATCCTTTTCATGGCCTTAAGATGACATTCTTTAGGAGCAGCTTGATAACGTGCACACATGCACACACTTAGCATAATGTCGGGACGTGAAGCACATAGGTATAACAAAGAACCAATCATAGAGCAATAAACCTTTTGATCAACCGGTTCACCATCTTTGGTCAAATCAAGATGTCCACTAGTAGGCATGGGTGTAGGCATACCTTTGCATTCTTGCATATTGAACTTCTTGAATAAGTCCTTGGTGTACTTCGTTTGAGAGACAAATGTACCTTCCTTAGTTTGCTTAATTTGCAAACCGAGAAAGAATTTGAGTTCACTCATCATAGACATCTCAAACTTCTCTCACATTAGCTTTCCAAACTTTTCACTAAAGAGAGGGTTAGTTGAACCAAATATGATATCATCAACATAAATTTGGCATATAAATAGTTCTCCATTAACCCTTTTAGTAAAAAGAGTAGAATCAATTTTACCAATTTCAAAACCACTTGCAATAAGGAACTTGGTCAAGCATTTATACCATGCTCTAGGAGCTTGTTTAAGACCATAAAGAGCTTTGTGAAGTTTGTAAACATGATTTGGTTTCTTAGGATTGATAAAGCCGGGAGGTTGTTTGACATAAACTTCCTCCTCTATTTCACCATTTAGAAAAGCACTTTTAATGTCCATTTGGTACAAGGTGATATTATGGTGATTAGCATAGGCAAGTAAGATGCCAATGGACTCAAGTCTAGCAACGGGAGCATATGTCTCACCATAGTCCATACCTTCGACTTGTGTGTACCCTTGGGCGACGAGACGTGCTTTGTTGCGAACCACTTGTCCATCTTCATCTTGCTTGTTGCGAAACACCCATTTGGTACCAATGATGTTGTGGTTGTTGTCGGGCTTCTCAACCAATGTCCAAACTTGGTTTCTCTCAAAGTTGTGTAGCTCTTCATGCATAGCGTTTATCCAATCCGGATCTTCCAATGCTTCTTCAACCTTCATAGGTTCAATGCTAGAGATGAATGAATAGTTTTCACAAAAGTTAGCTAAACGAGTTTTTGAGCGAGTGATTCTCCTGGTTTGAATATCATTGTAGATTTGCTCGACGGGATGATCTTTGGCAATTCTTGCTCGAACTCGTGAGAGCTTTTGCTTGGGTCTTCGTTGAACATCTTCTTCATCTTGTTCTTCTTCTTGGCCTTCTTCATTGTTGACGTTGTCGTTCTCTTGTCGTGGTGGAGAAGGAGGTTGTTGATGTTCGTCTTGATGCATTTCCTCGTCTTCTTCATCTTGGTGTGTCCCACTTGTGGATGCTTCCGTATCAATTCTTGGTTCACCTTGTCATGAACTAGAAGCTTCCACTTGGACGGACGAGGTACTCTCCTTCACCTCCGTTGGACGAATTTTGCCAATAGACAAGTCTTGGATTGCTTCTGAAGGGTCTTTGTCTCCTACATCGATTGGCAATTGCTCTACTTGCGAGCCATTAGATTCATCAAACTTCACATCTACCATCTCTTCAACCTTTCGGGTGAAATTGTTGTAGACACGGTAAGTGTGAGAGTTTGAGCCATAACCAAGTAGAAAACCTTCATGAGATTTAGGAGCAAACTTTGAACGACGATGCTTGTCAAGAATGTAGCACTTTGAGCCGAATACTCGAAAGTATCCAACTTGGGGTTTGTTACCGGTGAGGAGCTCGTATGCCGTCTTGCCGAGTAGCTTGTGAAGATACAAGCGATTTGTTGCATGACAAGCTGTCTCAACCGCTTCTGCCCAAAAGTGCCTCGGCGTCTTGTACTCATCAAGCATCGTTCTCGCCATTTTGATGAGCGTCCGGTTCTTCCTCTCAACAACTCCATTTTGTTGAGGTGTGTACGTAGCCAAGAACTCGTGTGAAATCCCTTCTTCGTCAAGAAAGGTGTCCACATTTGCGTTCTTGAACTCCGTTCCATTGTCACTCCGAACCTTCTTGATCCTCACGTCAAACTGATTTTGGGCCTTCCTAGCGAAGTTTTTGAAGATCTTCTGGACCTGCGACTTGTCATCAAGAAAGAACACCCACGTACATCTTGAAAAATCATCAACTATAACTAGACCAAAAGAATTTCCACCGAGACTCTTGTAGGCGTTGGGACCAAAAAGATCCATATGAAGTAGCTCGAGTGGCCTCCTTGTGGTCATGATGTTCTTCACGGGATGCCTTCCTCCAACCTGTTTACCTGCTTGACAAGCACTGCAAAGTCTATCCTTATCAAATATGACATCGTTAACTCCAAGGATATGATTTCCTTTAATAAGCTTGTCAAGGTTTCTCATGCCAACGTGACCTAGTCGTCTATGCCACAACCAACCATTTGAGGATTTAGCAATAAAGCAAGTTTTAGGTTGTGCCTTTTTAGAGAAACCGACAATGTAAAGATCACCTCTACGTATACCGGTAAAGACCATTTTATGATCGTCTCGACGAAACACTTGGCAATCTACCTCAGTAAATAGGACATTCAAACCGAAATCAGCAAGTCTAGATACTGAAAGTAAGTTGTAGCCGAGAGATTCAACGAGCATGACATTTTGAATGGAACTATCATGTGAGATGGCCACCTTACCAAGGCCAACCACTTTACCCTTTGAATTATCACCAAAGGTGACATATTTTCGAGGGTCGTCATTTTCAGCAAGCTCACGGAACATCTCTTCATCTCCGGTCATATGATCAGTACATCCACTATCAAGAACCCATTCCTTTCCTCCTGACACATATCCCCGAAGATTTGCCATAAGACCAAAATGTCTCATTGCATCATCAAGATCAAAGTCACTATCATCATCATCATCATAGTATCCATGTTCACCATGATCTTGTGACTCATCATTTCCTAGAGAGGGTAATTCATTAGATAAATGATCATCAAAGTGGTCACCTTTATGAATTCTTATAGCTTCAGATATAATGATTCCAACATCTCCTTTAGCACGCTTGAGATTGGTAAGCTCAAATAGACAATCACCAAAACTAGGATCACTAGAGTTCATCTTACTCAAGGCAATAGATTTAAGGAGAATTTCATCCAAATTTTTCAAGGAATAATCGGGAAATCGTTCCTCAAGAAATTTCCATATAGTATAGGCACAATTAAGAGTAGGCAAACTAGCAATCAAATTTTTGGGCAATCCTCTAATGATGAGCTCAATAGTTCTAAGATTGTGAATTATGTCGATATCTTCATCTAGGGTAGGATGCAAAGGATCAATATGAGGTGCACAAGGGCTAGCAATATACTTGTTCAAATGATATTGATTGAAAATTACAAGCATCTCATTTTTCCACTCATGAAAATACTCTCCATCAAGAATAGGCATTCTATGTCTATGACTCCCTAAAGTAGACACATCCATCTTCCTCCAATGGTGATTAAACCAAGGCAATGGAAACCAAAGCTCTGATACTACTTGTAGGACCTTGAAGTAGATGTGTCTAGAGGGGGGGTGATTAGACACTTAATGCTAAAGTTGCAGTTTTTAAGCTTTTTTGGTTTAAGTGGAGTTTAGGCACAATTTCAACATTCACAATACATATCAAGCAAGCATGCAAAGAGTATATAGGCAGCGGAAAGTAAAGCATGCAACTTGCAAGAATGTAAAGGGAAGGGTTTGGAGAATTCAAACGCAATTGGAGACACGGATGTTTTTCCCATGGTTCGGATAGGTGGTGCTATCCTACATCCACGTTGATGGAGACTTCAACCCACGAAGGGTAACGGTTGCGCGAGTCCACGGAGGGCTCCACCCATGAAGGGTCCATGAAGAAGCAACCTTGTCTATCCCACCATGGCCATCGCCCATGAAGGACTTGCCTCACTAGCGGTAGATCTTCACGAAGTAGGCGATCTCCTTGCCCTTACAAACTCCTTGGTACAACTCCACAATCTTTTCGGAGGCTCCCAAGTGACACCTAGCCAATCTAGGAGACACCACTCTCCAAGAAGTAACAAATGGTGTGTTGATGATGAACTCCTTGCTCTTGTGCTTCAAATGATAGTCTCCCCAACACTCAACTCTCTCTCACAGGATTTGGATTTGGTGGAAAGAAGATTTGAGTGGAAAGCAACTTGGGGAAGGCTAGAGATCAAGATTCATGTGGTAGGAATGGAATATCTTGGCCTCAACACATGAGTAGGTGGTTCTCTCTCAGAACATATGAGTTGGAAGTGTAGATGTGTTCTGATGGCTCTCTCCACGAGTGAAGAGGAGGTGGAGGGGTATATATAGCCTCCACACAAAATCCAACCGTTACACACAATTTACCAATCTCGGTGGGACCGAATCAACAAACTCGGTCGGACCGAAATAGTAAACCTAGTGACCGTTAGAGATTTTCGGTGGGACTGACATGCAAACCGGTAGGACCGATATGGTTAGGGTTAGGGCATAACGTAATCTCGGTGAGACCGATTACACAAACTCGGTGAGACCAATTTGGTAATAAGCTAACCAGAGGGTTGGTCAGGCAAACTCGGTGGGACCGATTACACAAACTCGGTGAGACCGATTTTGGTATTGAGCATACACAGTGAGTTTGCATTGTAACCTCGGTAGTACCGATTGCACAAGATCGGTGAGACCGATTTTGGCAATGGACATATACAGTGAGATTACAATCCCATCTCGGTGAGACCGAGATCCCTATCGGTAGAACCGATTTGCTAGGGTTTGGCAATGGCTATGACAAGTGAAACTCGGTGGCGCCGGATAGAAATAATCGGTAGGTCCGAGTTTGGCTTAGGTTTAGGTCATATGTGGAAATGGGAAAGTAGCTGAGGATTTTGGAGCATATCATTAAGCACTTGAAGCAAGAGGCTCATTAAGCAACACCTCATCCCTCCTTGATAGTATTGGCTTTTCCTATGGACTCAATGTGATCTTGGATCACTAAAATGTAAAATGAAGAGTCTTGAGCTTTAAGCTTTAGCCAATCCTTTGTCCTTAGCATCTTGGAGAATTTCCCACAACCTTTAGTCCATGCCACTCCATTGTTGAACTTATCTGAAACATACTAGATAGAAACGTTAGTCCAACAAAATATGTTGTCATTAATTACCAAAACCACCTAGGGAGCACTTGTGCTTTCAGATAAAGTAAAGCATTACAGGGTGATTGCATTGCATACAATAAAGCGACAACCATATGGCTCCTGCCAGTTGCCGATAACTCGGTTACAAAACATGATCATCTCATACAATAAAATTTAGCATCATGTCTTGACCATATCACATCACAACATGCCCTGCAAAAACAAGTTAGACGTCCTCTACTTTGTTGTTGCAAGTTTTACGTGGCTGCTACGGGCTTAGCAAGAATCGTTCTTACCTACGCATCAAAACCACACCGATAGTTTGTCAAGTTGGTGCTGTTTTAACCTTCACAAGGACCGAGCGTAGCCACACTCGGTTCAACTAAAGTTGGAGAAACTGACACCCGCCAGCCACCTGTGTGCAAAGCACGCCGGTAGAACCAGTCTCGCGTAAGCGTACGCGTATTGCCGGTCCGGGCCGCTTAATCCAACAATACAGCCGAACCAAAGTATGACATGCTAGTAAGCAGTATGACTTATATCGCCCACAACTCACTTGTGTTCTACTCGTGCATATTACATCAACTCATAAAACCTGGCTCGGATACCACTGTTGGGGAACGCAGTAATTTCAAATTTTTCCTACGCACACGCAAGATCATGGTGATGCATAGCAACGAGAGGGGAGAGTGTTGCCCACGTACCCTCGTAGACCGAAAGCAGAAGCGTTATAACAACACGGTTGATGTAGTCGTACGTCTTCACGGCCCGACCGATCAAGCACCGAAACTACAGCACCTCCAAGTTCTAGCACACGTTCAGCTTGATGACGATCCCCGGATTCCGATCCAGCAGAATGTCGGAGAAGAGTTCCGTCAGCACGACGGCATGGTGATGATCTTGATGTTCTACCGTCGCAGGGCTTCGCCTAAGCACCACTACAATATTGTCGAGGATTATGGTGGAGGGGGGCACCGCACACGGCTAAGAGATCAATGATCAATTGTTCTGTCTTTGGGATGCCCCCTGTCCCGTATATAAAGGAGTGGAGGAGGGAGAGGGCCGGCCCTCTCTATGGCGCGCCCTAGGGGAGTTCTACTCCCACCGGGAGTAGGATTCCCCCTTTCCTAGTAGAACTAGGAGCCCTTCCAAGTAGTAGGAGTAGGAGGGAAGGAAAGGGAAGGGAAAAGGAGAAGGAAGGAAGGGGGCGCCCCCCTCCCTAGTCCAATTCGGACCAGCCCATGGGGAGGGGTGCAGCCACCCTTTGAGGCCTTTCTCTCCTTTCCCGTATGGCCCATTAAGGCCCAATACAAATTCCCGTAACTCCCCGGTACTCCCGAAAATACCCGAATAACTCGAAACCTTTCCGATGTTCGAATATAGTCGTCCAATATATCGATCTTTATGTCTCGACCATTTCAAGACTCCTCGTCATGTCCCCGATCTCATCCGGGACTCCGAACTCCTTCGGTACATCAAAACACATAAACTCATAATATAACCGTCATCGAACTTTAAGCGTGCGGACCCTACGGGTTCGAGAACTATGTAGACATGACCGAGACACGTCTCCGGTCAATAACCAATAGCGGAACCTGGATGCTCATATTGGCTCCTACATATTCTATGAAGATCTTTATCGGTCAAACCGCATAACAACATACGTTGTTCCCTTTGTCATCGGTATGTTACTTGTCCGTGATTCGATCGTCGGTATTTCAATACCTAGTTCAATCTCATTACCGGCAAGTCTTTTTACTCGTTCCGTAACACATCATCCCGCAACTAACTCATTAGTTGCAATGCTTGCAAGGCTTATAGTGATGTGCATTACCGAGTGGGCCCAGAGATACCTCTCCGACAATCGGAGTGACAAATTCTAATCTCGAAATACGCCAACCCAACAAGTACCTTCGGAGACACCAGTAGAGCACCTTTATAATCACCAGTTACGTTGTGACGTTTGGTAGCACACAAAGTGTTTCTCTGGTAAACGGGAGTTGCATAATCTCATAGTCATAGGAACATGTATAAGTCATGAAGAAAGCAATAGCAACAAACTAAACGATCAAGTGTTATGCTTACGGAATGGGTCAAGTCAATCACATCATTCTCTAATGATGTGACCCCATTAATCAAATGACAACTCATATGTCTATGGCTAGGAAACTTAACCATCTTTGATTCAACGAGCTAGTCAAGTAGAGGCATACTAGTGACATACTGTTTGTCTATGTATTCACACATGTATTATGTTTCCGATTAATACAATTCTAGCATGAATAATAAACATTTATCATGATATAAGGAAATAAATAATAACTTTATTATTGCCTCTAGGGCATATTTCCTTCAACTACTACTATGTTATTTTGCACTATGAAAGTAGTAATTTAGACTAGTGTCATATGCATGACACTAGTATAAGTTACTCCCCACTATGACCAACCTAAGTGAGATGTAGTCTTCGTGTTTAGTTAATTTGCAGTGCATGTCCCCGGAGGCGAGACCCGTGTGCCCACACGGCACGGCCTGCTTATAAACAGGCCTCCGTGTGTCGTGCCTGGCCGGACTGTTGCCCACCTTTGCCATGAGCTGAATTAGACATGAATTTAAAACCTCAAATGGGAGGCTCACAATCTCATAAAACATGGTCTTTCGTTAGGGGGCCATGTGCGTTTAGGCCAATCTGAAGATCTTCTCCTCGTATTTGTAAACATTAAGACAGACTAGAAGAACGCTCGTGCGTTGCAACAGGACGACATTAATTTTAAGAGTTCAATATTAATATTCTCATACATATCAAGTGACACTGGTGACCTTTTTTACCATCAAATCCTCACACACACACTCTCTCCCTTCCTCTTCCTCACTCTCTCCCCCCTCTCCCTCTCTCTCTCTCTAACACACACACATATCCATCTTATTGGGTACGTGACCATAATCCATCTATTTCACACACACACACACACACATACGCTAGTGCATAACAATATGGATTATGTGTATATATTTGCCACCACAACCGAGGGAATTAATTTCATGTAAATCGGCCAGTCACAGCTCCAAGAATACGCGGAGGAGGTGGCCGGGGTCGGCGTCGGCGCCGTCCGGCGCGGGCCACGGGCCCGCTTCCAGGTGCGTCTGCGTGCCGGCCACCCACACAGGGTCCTTCAAGTGCCGCTTCCACCTCACCAACTCCCAGGGCCAGGGAAGCCGCCCTTCTTCGCCCCCTTCACCGGCCGCGGCCAACACGGTGCCGTGGCACCCGGCCTCACCGTCCTCGTCCTCCGGCACCGTCGCGATCCAGTGACGCGGCCCAAGCACCGGCCTCGAGAATCAAGAATGCTCGACAACGGAGAGGGAAGGGAAGATCATATACATGTCATAAGAAAGGGAGTTTATTTACTGCTCCATCGATGTATTGTTTCCTTTGCTTGGAGATTGATTACTATCCGTGAGTTAAGGTAAGATTAATGTGATTGAGCGATTTTTCTGAAAATCAAATATTTGTTTTCTAATTAATGTGATTGAGTGATTTAAGGTAATGTTAATTAATTTAGATTTGATCTTTAGAGATTGTTCGTGATTGATTCTACATTATTAAATAACTTGCGCCAGTATGAAAAGTTCTGATTTGTTCAGATTTCTTTCATTGTGTGAGAGGATGACGCGAAAATAAACTGATGAAGTGCGGGGAGGGGACGAAAAAATCTATGAAAAAACCAACAAAGGTGGGAGGAGGTACAAAAAAACCATGGGAGGTAGGACGAAAAAACCCTGAAAACGAGACTACCAACTACTCCATTAAGAGTAGAGATCTTTAGAGATTGTTCGTGATTGATTCTACATTACTAAATAACTTGCGCCAGTATGAAAAGTTCTGATCTGTTTAGATTTCTTTCGTTGTGTGAGAGGGTGACGCGAAAATAAACCGATGAAGTGGGGGGAAGGGACGAAAAAAAATCTACAAAAAACCAGTGAAGATGGGAGGAGGTACCAAAAAATCCACGGGAGGTGGGACGAAAAAAAAACCTAGAAGCGAGACTATCAACTGCTCCATTAAAAATAGAGATTAATAAAGTTTTGCGAGTTTGTCTAAAAAAAGAGTAAATATTTGCCCCCTTTCGCTCTATCCTGCAAAATACGAGGACCAGTACCCAAAAGCGGCAGGGGGCCTTCCGCAAAAGTGCTAGCAGCACCGCCTGGCGCCGGATCTGGCCCATCCTTCTCCCATCGAACGGCCCATAAGTTGCTGGCGCAGTAATCCCCACGTCGCACAGGCTACCTTCTCGACCGCAGGCTCGCTAACCCTAAATCTCCGCCTCGTCCGTCGTCGCCACCGCCATCGCCGTTCCGCCGCCGCCGCCGCGCCGTACTCCAGGCGCCCCCGCCCCCGGCCTCTCGCCAGCGTCGCCGTCCCCCGTTCTTCCCCGCCGGGACGTCCCGCCCCTGCCGTCTCCGCCGCGCCCCTCCCCCCCGATCTTGGGCCGTCGGTCTCCTTTGCTTGAGGTATGAGCCAGGTCGTTTCCATCCGGCGATTACCTTGGTTAAATCCCTCCCGTTTGGGAGGAGACCTTCAGAATTTCTCGTCGCACATCATCTAGATCCGCCCCTG
>NW_021202001.1:0-11179 GCF_002162155.2 Triticum dicoccoides
AAGTAGCCAATCCGAATTTGCGAATAGGTCGAGGTCTGAATAGGGTCAACGATCTTGTTTGAATTCAACGGGGTATGTTCTTGTTGGGATTTATTGGGAAGTTCCGGAGTTGTGCGTAGCAGGGAGCCTAGAATTCAATGGGATTTGTTCTTGTTGGTTAGGCCGGGGTAGGGGGTTGGGGGGTGGGGGTGGGTTGTTCATTGCAGGTGTTCTTTCCTACACTGGCAAAATCAGAATTTCTTCAAGAGTGTGAGCATGTCGGGGTGAATCATGGGGATGGGGTTTGCCACATTCGTTTGCTCTGATTATCTTTGGTCCATCACTTTAAATGAAATTTGACCCATGGACACTTTCTTTTATCAACAAGTAGTGGAAAGCGCCTGCGGAGGCCGTGCCTCGAGCGAGGGTTGTCGAGCATGACAAGGATAGTGCTAGCCATCCGAGCACTGCTCGACTTCTCATTAGTCCATCGCTTACGTTATCCCACATGTTCTTTCCAATGGGTTTCCTAGTTGGAGTACATCTCAGATAAGCCAAACATGGTCTTTCTTTTGGTGCCTAGTTGTTCTGAACTTTTCCCCTTTTTTGTACCCTCTTGACCGCACTAGGTTGTGTGTATTACTGACTTCTTTATCTGTCCGTGGTTTCTATTTTGCACTTGTCTCCATATTGCTAATGCATGATTAATACATTTGTCATAAGTTACCACTTATAATACTGCTCGTTTTAGATGTTGGGATCTAATACTGTATCTCCACAGTTTGTCATTGTTTTGGTTGCAAATGGCGACTGAAGCTGCTTCTCACATCTCTGGCGGTTCGGAGTCAACAACGGTGGCGTTGCTAGAACAACTTACTGAAGTATTTGGCAAGCTGAAGTCCCACACAGAAGCATCCCTACAATTGCAAAGTGGCATTCAGTGGGAAGATATCAAAGTACATTTCCTGAACCTTGAGAAGTCATACAGAAGCAAGTGCGATGAACTGGAAGACAAGCAGAAGGCATTAGAAGAACAGAAAGCCGGAGGTCGTAGGCTGATTGCTGAGAAAGAAGCTGATCTTTCTGCAAAAGAGCGTGCTTCTGTGAACAAGCTTCAGGAGCTGAAGGATGCTGCCGTCTCTACCCTAGCAGAGGTGCGCAAAAAATATAATGTCGAGCTTTCTGAGATACTTGATGCCAATGGAAGCAAAGACAAAAAGGTAAAAACCCCAACCGACGACACCAATACATCGCTCCCTTCAGACGAGCATAACTCTGCTAAAGGGTCGGGCAAGCCATCTGAACCTTCACCAGTTGAGGTTAAGCCGCGCCCTGCACTGAAGGAACTCTGTGAGCAGATGGACGCTAAAGGCCTTCTGAAATATATTTCAGAAAATTCAAAAAAACTTGCTGGCTTTCGTGATGAACTTTGTGTTGCACTAAAATGTGCAACTGACCCTGCGCGCTTCGTACTTGATTCCTTGGAGGGTTTTTTCCCAGACCAACTGCCTGGGGATAAAAATTACTCCGCTCAGGGGCAGCGCAGAAGCTGTATTGTTTTGATGGAGGCTCTAGCACATTCACTAGGAATGAAGGAGCCAGGTGGCAAACACCCTTGGAGCTCTGAAATTATGGAGCAAGCCAAGGCAATTGCCAAAGAGTGGAAGAGTAAGATAGCTGAGGTTGACCTTGATGCTTCTGATGGCTACTCATTGGAAGCACATGCATTCCTGCAGCTTCTTACAACTTTTAATGTTGATTTGGTGCTTGACGAAGATGAACTATACAAGATTGTAGTTGCCATTTCTCGTCGCAGGCAGACTGCTGAGCTATGTCGCTCTCTTGGTTTGACTGAGAGAATACCAGGTTGGTATCCACTCAGAATGCCGCAAGGCATTATCATCCCTTAATTTACCAGGCTGGTGCCGGTCATGATTTACTGCTAGGCCCCACAACCATCTATGGAATAAATAGCTTACTACTATGTGAATACCATAGACGTTATGTATAAATGCGGTATTCTATGGTCCTAGTGCTGATCATTTGTTCTGCAGGTGTTATTGAGGAGTTGATTAAGAAACACAGGCAAATTGATGCAGTTCAATTCATACAAGCCTTTGGGCTATCAGAGGCTTTTCCTCCTGCTCCTCTCGTGAAGGCATATGTAGATGAGATAAAAGGCTCACTTAACAATAAGGGGGATGCTGGTGCAACTCCTTCAGTGGTCTGTTCTTTCTACTTACTTTTTGACACGTTGATGATTTTCCAACACATGTTAGTTATTAGTAGCGCAGGATTTATCAACTCCACACTTCTTGCTTTGGGAATTCACTGTTAAAATACTCGTCTTTATTTTCTTGCTATAAGGATTGTTCATGTTGATGTATCAGGATGTATTTGGTATGCATGAGTTATCAGTAATCTAAGTCACATTTAAATTGAGAAGTCATAATTGAGAAATCTGCTGTTGTATTTAGCCCCCAAAAAACTTTCGCCGAGGCAAGTGGGAAATTACTTTATAATCTGCTAAATGGTGCTGTTGTCTGTGAATGATACAACACTGGATTATTAGGTTGTAGCACCCAACTGCCTCGTGTCATTCCCTTGTTTCAGAATCCAGAGTAGTTAATGTACATGGTGGATATTTTCTGTTGATTTATGTGCTTAAATAGTTCCATGTTTAGTTTTCCTGTCATTTTATCCAGTTTCCATTTATATTGAGAATTTTGAGCTAATTGTGTTGTGATTTGGTAAAAAAAAAACACATGTGCAGGATGACTTGAAGAACCGCGAGCTAGTTGCATTGAGGGCCATAATCAAGTGCATCGAGGAGTACAAGCTCCAGAAGGAGTGTCCACTTGGACCTCTCCAGAAACGCATCAACGAGCTGAAACCAAAGGGCGCGAAAAGGCCATCAGGTTCTGCTAATCGCAACTATGCGAAGAAGCAGCGGGTCTCTGGCAGTGGCACTTCAGCTCCTCGGAGGCCCACCGGTGCAGTAGCTCCCCGCAGGCCCGCAGCTCCAGTCGGCACATGGCAGCAGCGCGCCCCTCCGCCGGTGGCCGCCTACCCCGACAGGTACGGGGTCGCCGCCGACCGGTACCACTACGCGCCGCCTCCTGCCGCAGCGTATGACGCGGCCACCTATGCCGCCTACGGCGGCGGTGGCGAGCAGTACAGGGCCGCCGCCCCAAAGCCATACCAGTACAACCCAGGATCAGCAGCCGCAGCAGCCGCCGCCGCGTCGTACAACAACATACCCCAGTATAAGGTCATGTACGGCGGCCCCGGCGCCCAGCCGTCCACGGCGGCAGCCGGCTACGCGCCCTACGGCGGAGGCTTGGTGGGGCAGCAGCAGCCCCAGCCTGCCGCTTCGTCTGGAGGCTACCTGAGCTATGCCGCCGGGTTCGGCTACCGCCCTTCACAGCAGCAGTAGAGGATGTAAGGTGAAACTACCCTGTTAGGCCTTTGCTCTTGTATGCAATGTGTACTTTGCTCCCTGGAACCACCCTCCGGACCGTAGAGGAGTGGTGGAGTTGTTTACCATCCATCCATCCCCTAGTGCATCTTGTAGGTGCTGTAACTTGCTTTTTCCCCCCCAAATCTTGTCGATGTAAGAAGTCATAAAGAGATTAGTGGTGCTACTTGCATCTTACTTAACTGCTGCCAGTAGCCTCTGTGTTTCTGTCTGCATTAGCTGTTGCCGTGGTTGCTTGCTTGGACCTGTGCACATGTGTTGGTTTGCGTTTCTAAGTGAATAGTTTGTGTGTGTTTGATGTGCAAACTGTAAACCTTTTTGGATGAGAGCGTGGACAAGAAGAACAGATGGAGGCTCAAACAGAGGAAGTTGAAAAGCTGATCGGATATGCGGTAATTGCCTTTGGCTCCTAGGTGCATATGCACCCATTGTCGAAATATGTGCTGTCTTCCTAGTAACAGGGCTGGATTCCTGAATCCTGTGCTGAGACCGACCGTGCTAGTTTCTCGATCAAACGGCTCGCCCCTCGTCGCCGGCGTGCGTGCGACCATTTCATTTTTCACCCCCAATGAGAAGTGAGAATCATCCCTCTTCTTGTTTAACCCGGATTTTTCACCCCCAATGAGAAGTGAGAATCATCCCTCTTCTTGTTTAACCCAGAGCCGCCCCCACACTCCTTGCCTGGAGCACGTAGCCGATGTGGTCTCGGCCGAATCAGAAGCGTTGCGTCAAGGTCTAATGCTCATTCAGAGCCTTGGGTGTGCCAACGTAATTGTCCAAACTGATAATGTAACCGTGGTAGAGGCGTTGAATTTGAACGAGGGTTACTCAATGATTACAGCACCAATACTTAATGAATGTCGAAGTCTACTTTCAAATTTCGGAAAGGTACTTGTTGAACATTGTAACAGGTAGTCAAACATGGTTGCTCATGAGCTAGTTAGGTCTGGGAGGAGTAATCCACTAAAAAAGGGCCACTTCCTTGTACTCCCTCTGTCACAGTTGCAAAAATATCTGGGACCAAAGTGGTTAGTGATTGAAGTACTGAAAATAGCATCGGTTGTCAATTACGATGCCTAATTAGTGAAGAAATTAATGTTGGGGAACGCAGTAATTTCAAAAAAATTCCTACGCACACGCAAGATCATGGTGATGCATAGTAACGAGAGGGGAGAGTATGATCTACGTACCCTTGTAGATCGCAACGGAAGCGTTGACACAACGTAGAGGAAGTAGTCGTACGTCTTCCCGATCCGACCGATCCAAGCACCGTTACTCCGGCACCTCCGAATTCTTAGCACACGTACAGCTCGATGACGCTCCCCGGGCTCCGATCCAGCAAAGCTTCGGGGATGAGTTCCGTCAGCACAACGGCGTGGTGACGATGATGATGTTCTACCGACGCAGGGCTTCGCCTAAGCACTACAACGATATGACCGAGGTGGAATATGGTGGAGGGGGGCACCGCACACGGCTAAGGAACGATCACGAAGATCAACTTGTGTGTTCTAGGGTGCCCCCCTGCCTCCGTATATAAAGGAGCCAAGGGGGAGGGGGCGGCCGGCCAAGGTGGGCGCGCCAAGGGGAGTCCTACTCCCACCGGGAGTAGGACTCCTAGTTGGACAAGGAGAGAAAGGGGAAAAAGGAGGAAGAGAGGAAGGAAAGGGGGGGGGGCGTCGCCCCCCTTCCCTTGTCCTATTCGGACTAGGAAGGGGAGGGGCGCGCGGCCACCTCCCGCCTCCTTCTCTCTTCTCCCTCAAAGCCCATGTAGGCCCAATAAACCCCCCGGGGGGGTTCCGGTAACCCCCCGGTACTCCGGTAAAATGCCGATTTCACCCGGAACGATTCCGATGTCCAAATATAGGCTTTCAATATATCAATCTTTATGTCTCGACCATTTCGAGACTCCTCGTCATGTCCGTGATCACATCCGGGACTCCGAACTAACTTCGGTACATCAAAATGCATAAACTCATAATAACTGTCATCGTAACGTTAAGCGTGCGGACCCTACGGTTCGAGAACAATGCAGACATGACTGAGACAAATCTCCGGTCAATAACCAATAGCGGGACCTGGATGCCCATATTGGTTCCTACATATTCTATGAAGATCTTTATTGGTCCGACCGCATAACAACATACGTTGTTCCCTTTGTCATCGGTATGTTACTTGCCCGAGATTCGATCGTCGGTATCCAATACCTAGTTCAATCTCGTTACCGGCAAGTCTCTTTACTCGTTCCGTAATACATCATCTCACAACTAACATACTAGTTGCAATGCTTGCAAGGCTTATGTGATGTGCATTACCGAGAGGGCCCAGAGATACCTCTCCGACAATCGGAGTGACAAATCCTAATCTCGAAATACGCCAACCCAACATCTACCTTTGGAGACACCTGTAATGCTCCTTTATAATCACCCAGTTACGTTGTGACGTTTGGTAGCACCCAAAGTGTTCCTCCGGCAAACGGGAGTTGCATAATCTCATAGTCATAGGAACATGTATAAGTCATGAAGAAAGCAATAGCAACATACTAAACGATCGGGTGCTAAGCTAATGGAATGGGTCATGTCAATCAGATCATTCACCTAATGATGTGACCTCGTTAATCAAATAACAACTCTTTGTTCATGGTTAGGAAACATAACCATCTTTGATTAACGAGCTAGTCAAGTAGAGGCATACTAGTGACACTCTATTTGTCTATGTATTCACACATGTATTATGTTTCCGGTTAATACAATTCTAGCATGAATAATAAACATTTATCATGAAATAAGGAAATAAATAATAACTTTATTGTTGCCTCTAGGGCATATTTCCTTCAGTCTCCCACTTGCACTAGAGTCAATAATCTAGATTACACAGTAATGATTCTTACACTCATGGAGTCTTGGTGCTTATCATGTTTTGCTCGTGGAAGAGGCTTAGTCAACGGGTATGCAACGTTCAGATCCGTATGTATCTTGCAAATCTCTATGTCTCCCACCTGGACTAGATCCCGGATGGAATTGAAGCGTCTCTTGATGTGTTTGGTTCTCTTGTGAAATCTGGATTCCTTTGACAAGGAAATTGCACCAGTATTGTCACAAAAGATTTTCATTGGACCCGATGCACTAGGTATGACACCTAGATCGGATATGAACTCCTTCATCCAGACTCCTTCATTTGCTGCTTCCGAAGCAGCTATGTACTCCGCTTCACATGTAGATCCCGCTACGACGGTTTGTTTAGAACTGCACCAACTGACAGCTCCATCGTTTAATGTAAACACGTATCCGGTTTGCGATTTAGAATCGTCCGGATCAGTGTCAAAGCTTGCATCAACGTAACCTTTTACGATGAGCTCTTTGTCACCTCCATATATGAGAAACATATCCTTAGTCCTTTTCAGGTATTTCAGGATGTTCTTGACCGATGTCTAGTGATCCACTCCTGGATTACTTTGGTACCTCCCTGCTAAGCTTATAGCAAGGCACACATCAGGTCTGGTACAGAGCATTGCATACATGATAGAGGCTATGGCTGAAGCATAGGGAATATCTTTCATTTTCTCTCTATCTTCTGTAGTGGTCGGACTTTGAGTCTTACTCAATTTCACACCTTGTAACACAGGCAAGAACCCTTTCTTTGCTTGATCCATTTTGAACTTTTTCAAAACTTTGTCAAGGTATGTACTTTGTGAAAGTCCAATTAAGCGTTTCGATCTATCTCTATAGATCTTGATGCCTAATATGTAAGCAGCTTCACCGAGGTCTTTCATTGAAAAACTCTTATTCAAGTATCCATTTATGCTATTCAGAAATTCTATATCATTTCCAATCAGTAATATGTCATCCACATATAATATCAGAAATGCTACAGAGCTCCCACTCACTTTCTTGTAAATACAGGCTTCTCCAAAAGTCTGTATAAAACCAAATGCTTTGATCACACTATCAAAGCGTTTATTCCAACTCCGAGAGGCTTGCACCAGTCCATAAATGGATCGCTGGAGCTTGCACACTTTGTTAGCTCCTTTTGGATCGACAAAACCTTCTGGTTGCATCATATACAACTCTTCTTCCAGAAATCCATTCAGGAATGCAGTTTTGACATCCATTTGCCAAATTTCATAATCATAAAATGCGGCAATTGCTAACATGATTCGAACGGACTTAAGCATCGCTACGGGTGAGAAGGTCTCATCGTAGTCAATGAAACTGCTTGGTAGTTGAAAAGCAACACCCGGCTCTCTGGAGAATCAAACAGCAAGGATGAGTTCGAGTTTGATCTTGATTTGGAGGCCCTCTGGATAGTTAGCTTGCGTAATTCGCTCATTCTTTTGGTCAATGGCTGGTTAATTCAGCTGCTGATTTTGACACTAGCTAGATGCTGACACCATGTACATGTGTCAATTGTTTTTGATCTAGGAACTAACAGCTTTGCTGATCTCACTTGTATATGCGCCGCGGCTGAAGCGGATGGAGGAGCGCGAGGCGGGCGCGGCGGGGCGGGCCGGGGTGGGGAAGGTGCGCGTGTGGGGCCGGAGCGGGGCCGTGGTCGTGGAGGAGCAGACCTCGAGCTCACGGCGGCGCGGGCGGTCGGTGGTGGCGACGGGCACGACGGAGACGGAGACGGAGGCTCGGGCCGCGACTAAACGGTGCGACTCGGTCTTGTCCGAGTCAGCGCGCGGGCACGTGCCAACCGGCCAACGTGGCACCTGACGGGCGGGCCTAACTGGTCAGTTTCCCTGTCAATACATATAAACTGCATTTTTAGCCTCTATTGCAACGTCTTGCCTTAAAATTGGTACTGACACGTAAAAATCATCAATCTTGATACCAATCTATTTTCAATGGCTCAATTGTGATACTTCTGTGCAATTTACTCCCCCTTACTACCCCCACCATCTGGACGACACGCGCAGGTACACTGGGCACGCACGGGAGGGGAAAAAAGAAAGGAGTTGATCGCCACGGGTGTAGGCTGGGCGGCGCGGCTTGCATCCCATCCGATGCAAGGCATCGAATCGCGCCAACCGTCCGCGTGACGGCTGCTCCTTTGTTCCCTCTCCACTCCTCTACTTTCCCCTGCTCCGCCGCTCGCCTCCTCCTTTCTATATCCGCTCCAGAATCCACTCCCGAGCCTTCCCGAGTAGTACTCATATGCAGCCGTGAGATCAGATCGACCGACCGAAGAAGAAGAAGGAGAAGCGAGGGGAGATCAGCCAGCGGGCGGAGGATGGCGGACTGGGCACCGGTGGTGGTGGGGGTGGTGCTCTTCATCCTGCTCTCGCCGGGGCTGCTGTTGGAGATGCCGGGGTCGCACCGCCACGTCGACTTCGGCGGCCTCCACACCAACGGCAAGGCCATCTTCGTCCACACCATCCTCTTCTTCGCCGCCTTCACCGTCCTCACCCTCGCCCTCCACATCCACATCTACGCCGGCTAGATACCCATAGCCCAGAGATTCATAGATGCGCCATGTAATCTGCTACTAGTACTAGCTAGCTCTTGCTCAGTCAATCGATCCCCTCCATGTAATCCGCTTGTAATCCCTGCTTGCTTGCCAGATCTCTCTGTACTGCCATCGGTTCAAGAAGAAGCGTATTGAACTATTGATTGAGGTGCCGCGCCATGCCTGTTTATTCATTTATTTGATTTGATCTGATGAGATGTCTTTGTCACCGTGTGGGGATCGATCTGTTGCAGCAAGTTGACTAGCGACTGGCTTCAGCGCTAGTCATCGATGGGCATGCTACCGGAGTTTGTTACTATCATCATCCACTTTCCGATTAATCTTTTTGACTTTGTACGCGATGGAATATGTATTCCTTGCATGGCTCATCAAAGCCACTGAAACTGAAGCATCTTTTGCCAGCCGCCAGGGACGAGCAAAGCTCCATCCACCTACAAAGCTCGCTCTGGCCTTTGTGAGGGAGCAGAGGGGGTGGATGAAGCCGAAATCCCTAATCCACATTGCTCTTGATCCACAGTGCTCATTGCTGATGGGGCTCTATACTTGTTTATGTACGTATTTTGAACGTTCCCAAATCACAACCCCTCTCTTAGTCTAGTGGCAAGACGCGCCACATGCATTCAAGCATCTTGCTTGCAAAAAAGTTTTAGAATTTTTTACTATTTATTTTTATTTTACTGTTCACTAGGTGTAGATAGCCTAGGCACCGTTCTGAATATCCGTCTTAAAACCTTTTTCACACAAATTTAAAGGATTCCAACAAAATAAAAACTAAAAATAACTAATCAATTTCGTTCTCGAGCTTCTTCCTACTGATGCAGCCGTCTGACTCACCATCGTTAGACCGAAGCCGGAGTCGCTGGAGGAAAGGTCGATGACATCCCCATCGGATGGTCTGGCCTCGTTGATAGCCCCCTTGCACAGCTCGAGCCGTTGGTGCTCCTCGACGAGGAGCTCCGTATGATTTTGACGGAGTTTCGCCATGTATGTTCACCACCTGATTCCCCCGCACCTCTCACTACCTTCATGTCGTACCTCGTCGCTAGCTCAGCCGTCTGAAAGGAGCTAATCCGGTAGTGATGGTTGGTGTCCCGATCCTTGATTTCTCACACCCACGCTCCCCATGGCCGGTGATGCACGTTGTACTACTTCCTTTTCGATGGCGGCAGTGGTAGGTTGGTGGAGGAGAGGGGGCGTCACTGCGTCCTCGGGTCGGTTGCGCACCATGAGAGCAAGTACAATAGAGCTGAGTCAGCGGGCTATAAGGAATAAACTAATATATTTGTGCTTAGTTGGAGGAAAGAGAAGAGGAGAGAGAAGATAAGCGGGCTCTTCGTGAAGAGCCAGCTCTAGCACGTGCTCCTAGGCACTTTGTGAGAATGAAAGGTGGGCCACATAATAAAAAATTAGTACACTCTTTTGATCTACTATTGTACATGTTGACTATGAAATGGGCTGTAGATAACATGGCACTGGCTTATAGCCAGCAGCTGGCTATATTATTAACCATGCTCTGATGCAGATCCGCGCTCGAATTAACTGCAGCGACCTTTGATGGTTGGATCCTGCTATTTTGAGGGGGCACTAATTGATCCTTGGGTTGTGGCGTTGGAGGTAGTGCCGACGGAGGTGCAGGGTGGATTTGGGCAGCGCCGACGTCAATGTGGTGCGAGCCAAGGAGAGAGGTGGTGCGGGAAGGGAAAAATTTATCCTGAGATCAAGGCACCGACGAGTAAATATACACGGCGGCCGGCTTTGAGGGATCGACTAGAGATGCCTTAACAACCGTTTTTTTTACATGAACACTTGCACATTATTAGACAACATCCCCATGTGCACGTGTATTTCTTTTTGAAACTTTAAAATGTGATCTTTGAACCGTTTAAATTTCAGGCTCCATGAATACTTTTTTTTAAGGATCCATGGATGGATGCTTGTATGATATGACTGCCTGCGGCCAAGTCCTTTTGTTAGGTGGAGAGATGATCAGTCGTGATCGTAACGTGTCTTGGCGTGCATACGACCGACTACACGAGCATCTTCATGTGGATGAGGTACATGGCTCCCTCCAAGTGACGATTTCGTCGCGTAACATCGCCACATTGTCCTTTTCCCAAGGTGCCGTGGAACAAAGTACACATCTACTAAACTCCCCCCCCCTCCCCCCCTCCCCCCGCGGCTCCCGTGTCGTCCCCCGCGGGCGACCCGAGGGCGACTAGGGTTTCCCCCCGGTGCCGCCACCCCCTCCAGCATCCC
>NW_021202002.1:0-12864 GCF_002162155.2 Triticum dicoccoides
CGGTGCCGCCACCCCCTCCAGCATCCCCTCCCCTTGCCACCACCTAAGGACGCCCGGCAAGCCGCAGCGGCCCCGATGAAGGTGGCGGCGAGGTCCCTCGTCACTTCGTTCCCCTCGCGAAGGACCACGGACTCCGGGGCGGCGGCCCCGGTCGGCGAGGCGGCGCGGCCTCTACGACAGGCAGCGTGCGCGGGATGTGGCGGCCGGCCTCCTCAGTTGCTCGGGCGGCGCGGAGCCGGTTGGGGGTGGTCGTGGCGCGGATTTCTTCCGATCCAGATCTGAAGGTCGGGCTGTTTTCTCCTCCTCTGCTCACTCCTCCCCTTCGGTTGTCCGCTCTGCAGCTTTGGCTGCCAGTTCCGGTGCCGGCGGTGTGCTGGTGGCACAGTCTGAGTCCGGGGGAAACCCTTGGTAGGCTCTCCAACCACGGTGGTGATGGCGCGTGTGCGCATCGCCTTTCTCCTTCAAGGCACCGCTGAGGACTCTCCTATCCATCCCCGTCCCAGAACCCGGATGAAAACCCAAAACTCGTCTCGGGTTGGGCGGTGGCGGTGCCCTGCGCGTCGTTCCCTCCTTAGAGGCGCCGCCTTGGGTCGTCTGGTTCTCCGGGTGAGTGGCGCTGAGGTAGGAGAGCGCCCGTCGGCTGCGAGTCCAAGCAGAGGCTTCTCCAAGCTTCGCCCTTGGGTCTTTGCAGCTGGTTTCTTCGACAATCCCCCCAACGGCTTTCCTTCTGTTCTCGATGCCCGGGCGGGTGGCAGTGCAGCTAGTGGTGTGAGGCTACGGCGTGGTGAGAACCGTGAGCCTTCCTTTTAAAAAAAAAGTACACATCTACTTACTACAGGATTACTACTACTAGCACTTATCGTGGACGCGTCCCCTCGTCCTGTCCTGTGACCGTCACCGCGAAACGAAATCTGCCCCCCGCCCCCGGCCCGTCTGCGTCCGTCCGTGCCGCTGCCGACCACCTCCCCCTCCCCTGGCGGTGCGTTCACCGGCAGGCATGCAGCGCAGGAGCCGAGGCCCAAGCCGTGGGCGCGGTCGCCGCACGGCAAGTCGGCACCCGCCCCCACGCCCGCCAAGCCAGCGTGAGGCCCGCGTCCACCGAGGCCCCGCCACGTGGCCGCCCGCCCACACCGCGAGCTCATCTGATCTGATTGATGTGCCCCCTCACGCACGCGCTCCCTCCCCTCATCACTCCAGTACACAGTGCTACGGTTCGACAGACTTCCAGAGACGGACACCATCATCCACCGGCGAGGCTTCCACCTCCGACGAACCCGCCCCGCCCGCTCGGGGCCCGACACCATGTCCATCTCGCTGCGCCTCGCCATCCCCACCGCGGCGCCCTGCCCCGTGCCGCCGCGGACGGCCCGGCCCGCCGGGAATGCGGCCTGCTCCCCCGCCCCCGCCGCGCGGACGGCCGCGCTCAGGTCAGGGCTTCGCGCCCACCCGCTCCCCTTCCGTCCGTGTGACTCGCTTACCCACCGCGCCGGCGGGTGATCTAACATCTACGTACGTCTATGCAGGGGATGCGCCGCTCTGCCGATGAGGCCGCTGCCCCTGGGCGCGGGCGCGGCGCGGCCGTGCCGGGGCCGGGGGAGCGGCATCGTGTGCAACGCGTCGGCGTACCTCAGCCCGCCCACGACGCAGTGGGTCTCCGTCGCGGCCGCCGCGTGAGTGCCTCGCCCCCTAGTCCCCTACCCTCCTCGCTACCCAACCATAAAGCGCCTTTCTCCGGCGCGATTTGCTCGTGCAGAAGAAACGCATGCGCCTTTCCGTGCTCCGAATCTGTTCGTGCTTTTGCCCGCGAGGCGGCGAGTTACACGCGCGGGTGTTGGTTTTCTGCTGATGCTGGTGGGTGGGTGGTAACTGGTGCCGGATTGTGAGATGCGCGACGATCCCTGTCACACAGATTCCGCAATCCGTTGATGGTTACTCCTTCAGAGCCCACAGGACATTACAACAACTGTTGCATAGAGTTGGTTTCGTGATCAAAACGCATCGTGTGATTTCACAGCTCTAGGAGACAGGAGCAACATTAACACACTTTACAAGAACTAATGATGCCAGATTTTTCAGTCTGTTTACACCTGAACATAACACCGCGTGTTTAATAAACTAGACACATAGTTTACTTGCAGCACCATATGGTGTGACGACGAAGGATGCCAGATTTTCAGTCTGCTTGCACTTTGTATCACAGGGCAATGCATGGTTTTTCGTATTAAAAGTTTGAATGCCGTATAACTCGAATGCAGAAATTGACCCAAGGTATCAATTCCAGTCACGTTAACATCATCAGTCTGTTCGACATAACTTACAGGGGTTTCGGTCCGGTTGGTGACTTGCTTAGCTTGCCGCAGAACCGTAGTATATCTACTTTATGCTTCCGATGTATCGTAAGTAGAGTACTAGCGTGTTCATGTTGCGATGATAACTGTCAACGCCAAGGTGGTAATCTTGCTTCAGAACTTGAATGAGTTACTGGGGCTGTTCTGGCCATGACTCCAAATTGTAATTGTTTTCTTGAGGACGGGCAATCTTGTATGACTGAAAGTGATACATTCTTCGAAAACTCAGCTCCTACTATTCACCTTGTAGATTTTTTATTCTGCAACATATTTGGTTTTGTCATAAAATGATTAGATTATTCTGAAGAAGTACAAAGTGTAGCCCCCGCTCCTCAACGATTATTATTTGAGCATTTATTTATTACTCTTTTGCCTCTTGCAGAGTGCTATTGCTTGCTAAAGGCACTGGCATACACAAATCTTTCCTCGTGCCATTGTTTGTTCTGCAAGCACCTACCGCCGTGATCTCATGGATCAAGTAAGATTCTGCCATTTGGCCCAAAGAATTATCTGATGATACCTTTTCCCCTTTCCTTGCTATAGCTACTGGATGTTTATTCTTTTTGAGGCAAGAGCACTTACTTTTGGCCTACTCATCCTGTGGTGTCTACTCCTAATTTTAGGAGTGAATATGGGCTGTGGACTGCTTTTCTTGCGCTTGTGGTGCGTTTGTTCTTACCCTTTCCAGGTAGAGTGACAAGGAAGATCTATACGTCCTGCTTAAAATCAAGTATGATATTTGATGAGACATGGAACAGATATATGTTACTTATGCATGTGCGTCTGTCTATTGCAGGTGAGCTAGAGCTTCCGCTGTCAACGATGCTGGCAGTCAGCGTTGCCCCTTACCAGGTGATGAATGTGAGGTATGAAACATTCTCGCCATTTGGAAAGACATTAGCTGTACTGTTTGCCTACTGCTGCATATGTTAGGTTCTTAGCTTTTCAGTTTATGTCCTGGTTGCTACTTTTTCCTCATTCTCTCCGGTCCTACTTCCTATCTACAGGGGAACTCAAGGTGGCGCGATAGTGTCGTTGGCACTAGCCGCGTACCTCGCCTTTCAGCACTTCACCAGGACCGGAGGAATAGGAAAAGCCTTCGATCAGGGATCGATAGTTGCAACCATGGCCATCATCTGTATCGCAGTTATCAATGTGATCCTGCTGTTCTGAGTTGCCAAGAGCCTCTTCAGAGTGCAGATATAAATAAAAAAGAAACCTTGTAGCGCATCATCCTGTCAGATTTTGTAGCTTGTTTTATCATAATAAGAATGACCTCTGAGTTGTGACATGACTGATGGTATATATCTCCATGTGCGGTATTGTTTGCGCAGTAGTTGTGTCTTGTGTGATACAGTGTTAGTGTTCAGTTATTCCTGATGGCCAGTTTCTCTCCTCCTTTGTCGATCCTCTTGCTCATCTTGGCATCAAAACTTTGGTATCAACGGAGCGCAGCAGTTTATTTGTTACTCTTGCTTTTTGCAGTGTGCTATTGGTTGCTAAAGAGACAGGCATACACAAATCTTGGCTCATGCCATGGTTTGCACAGCAAGCACCTAGCAGTGTAATCCCATGGATCAAGTAAGACGCTGCTATTTGGTGCAAAGAGCTATCTGATACATTTCCCCTTTGTTTCACATAAGAATACTCTCTTTTGGCCTGCTTATACTATGGTATCAATTCCTAATGTTAGGAGAGAATATGGACTGTGGACAGCT
The DNA here is from genome assembly GCF_002162155.2 of Triticum dicoccoides. Taxonomy (NCBI): domain Eukaryota; kingdom Viridiplantae; phylum Streptophyta; class Magnoliopsida; order Poales; family Poaceae; genus Triticum; species Triticum dicoccoides. The sequence goes on from NW_021202002.1 coordinate 4,067, forward strand.
TTTCTTGCGATTTTGGTGCGCTTGTTCTTACCCACTCCAGGTAGGGTGACAAGGAGGGTTCAAACATCAGGCTAACATTGATTGGATAATCGGTAAAACATACAACTGGGGTATGTTACTTACGGCGCATGCTTTATGCCTATGGCAGGTGAGCTGGAGCTTCCACTCTCAACAATGTGGCTTATCATCATTGCTCCTTACCAGGTGATGAGTCTGAGGTATGAAACATTCTCCCTATTTTGGCTATACTGTGCTGCTACTACTATATCTGTTAGGGTATTGGTTTTTGCTCATTCGCTCGGATTCCTACCTGCCATGCACAGGGGAACTCAAGCTGGCAGGATACTATCTTTGGGGGTAGCCGTGTATCTTGCCTTTCAGTACTTCACCAGGAACAGAGGGTTGGGTAGAGCCTTCCGTCCGGGGTCGATAGTCGCGACCCTCGCCGTCATCTGCATCACAGTTACCAACGTGATCCTGCTGTTCTGAGTTGCAAAGAGTTCACCCCTTGTTGTAGGCCTGACTGTCGAGGGGAAGAGGAGGAGCTACTCCAGAGTGCAATCTACTGATATATGCATCTTCATGTACGGTATGCTTTGCAGTGGTTGTGTATAGTGTTCATTTATCCCTGATCCCCTTTGTTGACCCTCTTGTTTTTCTTTGCACCAGACTGAGTCGCACAGATAGAGGCGGGGCTTTAATTTTAGATTTTCTCTGTTCGATAACAATTTCACAGCCATCTCTTATATTTTGATGACAGTTTTTGTCGACACGGGGTACAATCAAACTCAAAAAAGAGCAGGAAAAGAATCTTTGGAATTGAGGAGCCCCTTGATATAAGAATGTACTCCCTATTGGGTATACTTAGGCATATAATTTTCTCCTAAGTCAAAATTTTCAAAGGTTGACCAAATTTATGGAAGAGTATATAAGAATGTGGTGCATAATCCTTGTATGGCCTAACATCTTGTCTGAAGTGAAAATTTTCATGGTTTCAGCAAATCTATTGAAAAAAAAATTAACATTTATAAATATTGTATATCCTATGAGAATGCATTTCATGATGTATTTGATGACATTGATTATGTATTGTTGATGTTGACGTTTTTCTATAATTTTGGTCAAACTTTAAAGGGTTTGACCTGAGACAAAAATGCATATGCCTTTGTAAACCAAAAAGGAGAGAGTAATTAAAATCTATACTACGGATGTCCCGTGCGAGTGTAGTTCCACTTCTTTAATATAAATAAAGATATTGACAATGGAAGATGAGTTATTTGATTACTCATCATATCGTCGGAATAATGCTACTTGATATTCCAATTCCTCATCATATCGTCGAGATCGATTTGACGTATTTTACGCTCTATGATATGAGCCGTAGTTCGATGAAAAGGTGCGGAAACAATAAAAGAGACGATGGAGCTTGGTAAAATTCATCATCTTAAAGTTGGAAATTTCAAATTCCGGAAACAAAGAATCTACCCTGTGTTCCTCAAATATGCAGAGACGGCTTTTGAATCGATTTGGAAAATCGATCGTTGTTTTGCGCTTCATCAGATCCAAAAAGCGCCCGAATTCGAAATAAAAAGAGAAGTTTCCTGAAAGAGTTCTTTTGAAGGATCTTTTTTTGCAGAATGCTCCCTCAGCTTGCATAGTTTCCTCTTTTCCATTCCACTTGTGGCAAAAAAAAAGGTGAAATCAGATTGAGTTATCATCTTAAAATTGAAATTTTCAAATTCCAGAAAAAGAGAATCTACCCCCGTGTTCCTCAAATACGCAACGACGGCTTTTGAATCGACCGTCGTTTTGCGCTTCATCGGGTCCAAAAAGCGTCCAAAATCAGAAAAGAAAAAAGGAAGTTTCTCAAAGAGTTCTTTTGAAGTAAATTTTTTTTTGCAGAATGCCCCCTTTCACATTTTTCCTCTTTTTCATTCCATCCGTGGCAAAAAAGAAAAAAAAGTGGAATCAGATTCAGTTACCACTCATAGACCGCGGCTCGCCTCCCCTCCGCTCCACCGTCCCTTGCATTTCTTCGCCGATTCCTCCTCGTCGCCCTCCCCTCCCCTGGCGACCTACCAGCGCCGCCCAGCCACCGCCGTGCCCTAGCACAGCCTCGCCGCCGGCGGCCTCGCTCCCCATACCCCTCCCTCCCCCCGCCTCCCACGCGTATCCGTCGCCTCCTCCGCCTCCCGCATCGCCGCGACCCCGTCCGATCCCGAGGTACGAGCTCCAGCGATTCGCCAGACCCTCGCCGCCGCCCACGAATCTCGGGCGCGCCGCCTAGATCCGCCCCCGGTAGGCCTCAGACGAGCGGCGGTAGCTCTAGCTGCGTGCCTCGCCTTCTTCCAGCGCCTCGTCGGGAACGGGCGGAATTTTGGGGCACCATAAATTCCCTTGACCGGCCGTATTTCAGTAGAGTTTCGGCCCAGAGCTTGATTGATTCGTCACGTATGTGCTTGACGAGCTTGTCCGACGGAGTAGCTCATAGGTTGGCCGGAGAGAGGGAGATCATTCGTGTATGCAGTATCTCTGTTCTCTGCACTGGGTTGTCTCGCAGGTCATATATCAGACGCAAACGATTGCAGATCTTGTCACGGTATCATTTAGCGCTCTTGAAATGTTGATTTACGATACATAGAGAGGTTAACTCGTAGGTGCTGTACTTTTTTTACTCGTTGGCTTTAAGTACTTCTATTGAAGTCCTGGGGTATACTTATGTACTCCTACATTTGTTGGGCTCAGGCTGACTGCCTTCATGCAGTCCTGTCAAGGACAATAAGCCTTGTTCAAAATGCTGCCATTGCCACTTTTGCAGTTATTGCTTGCCCCACTCGCCGTACCTGACCGAGCAACAACCTTGGTTCAAGATGGCATACCGGTGTTAGGTTCGACGCTAGGACTTAGAACCGCTTCTGCAAGACCTGTTAAACAACTGGACCAGTGTTAGTTGGCGTCTGGTTCTCTTCTCCAAAATAGAGATACCCCAGGATGGGTTGCACAGTTTTATTTACCTCTCCATTTTTTCCAAAGTAAATTTTGCGTATGTCTTATTACATTGACTTGCCAGTACTTATTTATGTAAGCATCTTCTTTGTACTGCTACATTATGGTTGAAATTTTGTGTATGTCTTATTACATTGACTTCCCAGTACTTGTTTATGTAAGCATCTTCTTTGTACTGCTACATTATGGTTGAAAATGTCAATATATTTCCTAGAATACGTTTCATATTTATTCCCAATTTGTGTATGCCCTTGTGCTTTATGGCTGCTAATTTGTATGGCATCGGGATAAATTATCTGATAAGAAATCTATCTCCTTGTAGCTTGTTTGAGCATCCGTTCATACAATATGTCGGAGAAGCCATCTGATGAGACGACTGGTCAGGTGAGGCCTGAAGGAGATGTTTCTGATGTGAAAGTGGAAACTGCCGACCAGAATAAAGGAAATGAGATGCCATCAGCACAGCAGGAGGTATCATCTTTTGTTAACGATTGTAATGCTTAACCTTGTGTGCTTGCATGTTTCCATCTGTACGATTTTACTAATTTACTTTCTACTGTAAAACTGTCAAAAATATATTCTTATCTAATTTACTTTCTACTGTAAAACTGTCAAAAATATATTCCATAAGCACAATCCGACTTTACTGAGTATTTGCAGGAAGCAGTAATCAAGAAAAAGTATGGAGGGGTACTGCCCAAAAAGTCACCACTCATATCCAAGGTATCATTGCCTTAAATATATTACTACCTATTAGATGCATATATACACTTTATGTCATCTATGTATAAAGCAGTCAGGGAAGTTTGATCAATTTTAGCTCCATATCCATTAGTTTCACCCGTGTTAAAATGTATCAGGACCATGAGCGAGCTTACTTTGATTCTGCTGATTGGGCTCTGGGAAAGGTATTGTACTGTTCTTTTCGAAAGCTAAATGGATTTTGAGGAAGCAATGCAACTCCTACGCGATCTTGCTCACCTGATCGTTTGGTTTCCTGCAGCAAGGAGGACATCCTCAAAAGCCTAAAGGCCCGCTTGAAGCACTTCGACCGAAATTACAGGTGCTAAAACTGACACTCATTGTTTGCAAGAATGTGCTTACCTTGTATTATACCACTGTTGATACTGTATCTGTTTGACATTATCTGCTAGCTCTTTCATTAGTGTATTTGCTGGTCTTTCTATGTTAACCCAATAGATACATATCCATTTTTTGTTCTAGTATTTAAAATGAACTCAGTTCAAGGTTCCTGCCCCCTAGTTCTGTTACTCCCTCCGTTACTAAATATAAGTCTTTTTAGAGATTCCACTACAAACTACATACAGATGTATATAGACATATTTTAGAGTGTAGATTCACTCATTTTGCTCCGTATGTAGTCCATAGTGGAATCTCTAAAAAGACTTATATTTAGGAACGGGGGGAGTAGTAATTCTTTGCTTGTGGAGCTGATTTTTGCTATCAGACGTGCTACACTACTACTGTTGATACTTTCTCCGTTTGGCACCAGCTGCTAGCTGTTCCATTTGCGCATTTGGGGGTCTTTCTAGCAATCCAATAGATCACATATCCAGTTTTTTGGCCCAGTATTTAAACTGGATTCAGTGTCAATTACATGTTTTGTTACCTCATTCTTGTTAATAAGTCTTTGCTTGTGGAGCTGATATCCTTTTGCTGTCAGATGTGGTAATAATTATGAAATTAACTTGCATGCTACACTGAATTTATTTGGTCGCTTACATCTTCCTCGATCTTCCTGCAGCCTACCCAGCAGCAAGCCCGTTCACGACGATTCCTTCATGCATCTACTGACAGCGACGGTACTTCATATTTACAAGATAGCAAGCAAGCAATCCAGTACATTTATCTTGCCATCCTCACAAGCATCGCTTTGCCATCTTTGCCATTGCAGAGGGTGCCAACTCGCCTACGGAGGCTACGACCCCGAACCAGGAGTTCACCGAGGAGGCCAAGGCAGCCGAGAACAAGGAATCCACCGAGTAGCTCCCATGTCCTTTTTTGAACGGAACTCTGCCATTTGCTATGCCCATGCCGTCTCGTTGCTCTAGTAATAAGAACTGTGGGCGCCCTGTAACCGCTCGCTGAATTTTGAACTGAAGTGTCGCAGACATGCCGTTATCCACCGCGCTATGCCATTCCATGGCTGTTGATGCCTGTAACAGTTCGGTATGGGATCGGGAACATTATGATGCCGCACCGAGTGTCGTCCGGGTCGGACAGAATAAAAGCATGAGCCTGAAACTTGTACTAGTACTGTGTTGAATGTCGAACCGGCTGCTGCCTGCTGTCTGAACTCCCCCGCTGTAAGGCTTACCGTTTGAATTCTGTGGAATTTCATGAAGGAATCGTGCAATTCTGTTTGGTGTGTTGGTGTATGGTGTCTGGGAACCCTAGCGGTTTCGCTTGAAATCGCCGAATTCCAAACGTGTTCATGACATGATTTCCAAACACGGTTCGAACTTATGACAAGATTACTGAAGAACGTTTACCTCAAATCTGTTTTTTTTTTCTGTTTGGTTTGAAAAGAACATAGCCCAACGTTGAGAGATTTGTTTCTTTTTTTATTAATAAAAAGCAGAGATCTGATAGATTATTAAAAAAAACTGAGATCTGAGAGAAGAATATTGAGTCGAGAGATATCTGATCGATGATATTTTTTCATGCGTAGAAATATTCCACTTATTTAACGGGCCGGGATCGGACGCTGACACGTGAGTCCAAGGAGCACACGCTGACCTGTGGGCCATAGGCCCGCTAGAGGCCCTTGGAAGTATCAGAAAATAAATATTCGCTTACCCAAACCCTAAAGCCCCCTCGTCCCGTCCTCCTCCATCGCGTCGCACCCAACCCTAACCCATCCCACCCTCGCGCCGCCGCCACCGGATCCATCCGCACCGCCGCCGCCGCGACCATGGGCTTCGACGTGGGCGTCGTCCCCTTCAACCCCGACGGCTGGGGCCCTCCCGACGCGCCGGGCGCGGCGCCGCTGCTGGGCGGGGCCGTCGCCACGGCCTCCATCCCCTTCGCGCCCTTCTCCCGCTCCGACAAGCTGGGCCGCATCGCCGACTGGACGCGCAACCCGGGCCACCCGGGTGCGCACGGCCACCACGCGGCCGCGGCCTCCCGCGACTCGGTCTTCGACTTCTCCTCGGCCGACGACTCGCTCGCCGCCGCCGCCGAGGACTCGTCCTTCAGCCTCGTGGACGCCAAGCCGCCGCCCAAGCACCCGCGCTTCGGCCCCAAGTGGCGCTTCAACCAGCGCCCCCAGCTCCCCCAGCGCCGCGACGAGGAGGTCGAGGCCAAGCGCCGCGAGGCCGAGAAGGAGCGCGCCCGCCGCGAGCGCCACTACCAGAACCACCGCTCCCACCACCACCAGGGCTTCCGCGGCAACCAGCAGAACACCGCCAAGCCCTCGGTCGACATCCAGCCCGACTGGACCATCCTCGAGCAGATCCCCTTCGCCAACTTCACCAAGCTCTCCTTCGCCGTCAACGACCAGCCCGAGGACCTCCTCGTCTGCGGCGCCGTCGACTCGTACGACCGCACCTACGACCGCGTCAACCCCAAGACGGCCCGCCGCCTCGAGCGCTTCAAGAACCGCCAGTTCTTCAAGATCACCACCACCGACGACCCCATCATCCGCCGCCTCGCCGAGGAGGACAAGGCCACCGTCTTCGCCACCGACGCCATCCTCGCCGCCCTCATGTGCACGCCCCGCAGCATCCTCTCCTGGGACATTGTCGTGCAGCGCGTCGGCAACAAGCTCTTCTTCGACAAGCGCGAGGGCTCCCAGCTCGATCTGCTCACTGTCAACGAGACTGCGCAGGAGCAGCTCCCTGAGAACAAGGATGACATCAATTCCGCGCCGGCTCTTGCTGTCGAGGCCACCTACATCAACCAGAACTTCTCGCAGCAGGTGCTGGTACGTGATGGCGAGAAGGTTACCTTTGATGAGCCTAACCCGTTTGCCTCTGAGAATGAGGAGGCGGCGCCTGTTTGCTACCGTTATCGCCGCTGGAAGCTGGACGACGACATTAGCATCATTGCTCGCTGTGAAGTCCATGCTGCTGGTGTTGATCCGAGTGGTGCTCGCCAGTTCCTCACTCTTAATGCACTCAATGAGTTTGATCCTAAGATTACTGGTGTTGACTGGAAGCAGAAGCTCGAGTCCCAGCGTGGAGCTGTGCTTGCTACAGAGCTCAAGAACAATGCCAACAAGCTTGCTCGCTGGACTGCCCAGGCTTTACTTTCTGGCGCTGACATGATGAAGCTGGGTTATGTGTCACGTGTGCACCCCCGCGACCACTTCAACCACTCCATACTCACTGTGATGGGCTACAAGCCAAGGGATTTTGCTACCCAGATCAATCTCAACACTGCAAACATGTGGGGAATTGTCAAGTCGATTGTGGACATATGCATGAAATTTGAAGAGGGCAAGTATGTGCTTGTGAAAGATCCTGCGAAGCCACAGATGAGGATCTATCAGGTTCCTAATGATGCATTTGAGAACGATTATGTTGAAGAGCCACTTCCAGAGGAGGAGCAGATTCGTCCGGCTACAGATGATGTCGATGCTACTGCACAGGAGATGGATGCCGCTGCCGAGGCAGAGGCTAGTAAAGCAACTACTCAGGGTGGTGATGGTGAGAAGAGTGCAGATGTGGCTGCTGCTTGAAGGGTATAATGGGCCATCTTGCTTTATCTAGATAATGTGTCTTTTCTGTTTTATGATCTGTTTTTGTGGATTAAAGAGTTGAACTGCCTTGTCTTGATACAGTGGTCTTATTTTGGTCCATGAGAAAACTTGTTACTCTTAAATTTCTAAGCTTAGATGTGCTAAGCTTAGCACCTGCTGTTTTGGATTAATGATATTGATTCTATGTGGTTGATCTGCTATGTATGTTTTAGCCATTGTGTATGCACATCTGTTTTTTAAGTCTTGCTATGCTTCCATGCTGTCTTTCTGCAATTCTGAAGCCAAAATTGAACAGCTTTTGAGTGTCTAATTGAAGTGTCTTGCATTCTTTAGTGTGTTAATTTTTTGGACAGCACATGATCCAAAAACAATTTGAGGGCTACAGATTCCATCTCAACTCTTCCCTTTGTTTTTACTCAGTTATTGTTTGGTCGTTTGGTATGGATGAAGATATGCACTGGGCTCCGAGCAGCAGACATTGCTGTTTTCTGACGGAGGTGCATTTGCCTAGAAAGCATTGTCTCATTGCACTTCAGAACCATTTGTTGATCTATTAAAGCATGAGCATCGGGGCTGCATTGTACCTAGGGCCTGGGTTTGTTGTACCATCGCCTTGCTTTGCAGATTCGGCTGTAGTCAAACCACCAAGGAAGGAAATCTGGTCGGCCTGCCCATGTTAATGGGCAACCCGCTTACCAACCTTCTTACATCTCTCATCACCTTTTTTTTCCCAGAGATTCTGCAAGCTTGTAGGGGAGGGTGATCAGTGCTACCTTAATGTCTTCTTCTATGCAATTTTCAAGTTCTGGACATTGTGGTTTGTTTGAGACTACCTCATTCCAGCGTATAAAGCATGCTTGCTTTCACTAGAAACTGCAGGATTTTGTGTCTGGAGCAAGCTGCAATTCTGTGTGCTTGTTGTCAACCTGTCTTTTTGGTTGTTCTTGGGGGATTTTGCATCGGGTTTTAGGATGGCTACTATTGATATTTTGTCTCGTTCGTCGTAACTGGCATCTTCTTGCCCTGCCGACCATCTGTTATATCACCACCCATATTCGGAGTCCTCTCT
>NW_021202003.1:0-13294 GCF_002162155.2 Triticum dicoccoides
GATCCTTTTGCTTGTGTTACAAGGATATGTCTGAATTTTCTTCATGTGGAACGATTTAATCTTCTCTATGAGGCCAATGATCTTGCTCCTATCTGACGACCGTACAACCTTCCCTTTCTCAGGAGAATCAAACAATTTGTGTGTTATTTTGCTTGTTATGTTTTGCAACCTCATGTCTGAATTTATTGTAGAGGACGGTGAAGATTGATATTTGGTCTCGTTTGTCGTAACTCGCATTTATTTGCCTTGCCGACCATCCGGCTATATCACCACCCATATTCTGAGTCCTCTTAATTAGTAGTACATACCATTAATTAGTAGTGCATAGTTTAGTCTTTCGCTTCTATCTGACGACCTTTCATCCTTAAGGGAGAATGATACAGTTTTGTTTGTATGGTTTTTTTGCATTGTACATTTAAAACTTTACATTAGTAAGTTGTAGATGTCTTGATTATTGGCATCTACTTGACTTGTTGGTGGAGATTGTATTTGTTTTTGTTGGTTGTAACTGGCATCTACTTGACTTGTTGACCATCCTGCCATATCACCACCCAAATTGTGCCGATGTTGCCGATGAAGTGTGTTGATGTTGCGAGCATGTCGCGCTGTTCTTTTGTGTTCCAAAGGCAGCCTGTCACACTGCAAACATGGCATGTGACCTTGTAAGGGCGGTTTCCTTGGCCGCTACAAGCATGTTTTCTTGTTTATTGTGTAAGCATGACATGTGTGTTGTGAAGTTTTTTCTGGTTGTGTTAATTTTTCATGTTACATTGGGAACATTTTATTGCCACTAGAGAATTTGTTTACACATAATTTTCATGTTGAATGTGATTGACAAAAAATGTTTCCTTTCCAAAATACGATCACATACACGCGAAGTGTATGTGGAAATGTTGCACCATGCTAGAAACATTTTTTTTGCACGTGTTACGTGTAGGGGAGCACGCCACTACAAAGCTGGCCGGTGCTTCAATACCGGCTACCGCCGCCATGGACGGGTACCACATCGTTGTGAAGTCTGGTTGGAGCCATTGCAAGCTCGAGGTGCCATTGATGTTGCAAGCAAGGACCCGTGCCGCTACAAAGGCTAGGTGGCGTTGTTGCAAGTCAGGTAGTTGCTGCAATGTTGGGCGCCTCCACTATAAGTTGAGATGGGAGAGTGCAAGGACACTACAAGGCTAGATGTCATTCATGGAAAGCCGAATTGCCATGTTTCAAAGTCAAATCGTCATATTTCAAAGCCGAATCACACACTAATGCAAAGTTGTAGCTCTTCTCCATCGGTCGACGACCGTAACTTTACAGCATGTTGTAAATTTTGTAATGTTATTTTTGCATGATTATTGTGAAGTGACAAAATAAAAAAATTATTGCAACATTACTATCTAGGATTTGTGTTTTTGTTTGCCTATTTATTGGTCTTGTTGTTTGGGCTTTGTTTGCATGACATGATAGTGTAGATACACGAAGCAAACAAGCAAACGCAGTAGTACTACGCTGGTCAAAGGATGTGGAAAAATTGTAGTAGCGGTTCATGAGGCGGGACGAGCGCCAAAGCCAAGGCTAATGTTGTTCAAGGTGTGATCGGACGGTACCCAAGCCGGCTCGTGCCTGCGCTGGAATCAGGTGGATGGCGCGTAGTGCTCCTCTAATTGCTCATGGGGAAATGATTTCCTTCAACCGACCGATCTTGTGCGAGCGTTTGCTGTCTTCATGTCCGTCAGATAAGTACTTAATCATACGGTCGGGTGCAAAACACTCTGTGTCTACAATGGTCCATTTTTTCAAAAACAGGTTCCGCAACCTCTTGGTGCAAACCGACCAAGGGTCAAAATATGTTTTTTTTGTAGTGCTTTTCCTAGTCTGAGGTCGGGTCAACAAATGCATAGTTCACATGACAAAAAATGTGATTACTTGAAGAAAATAGTTGTTAGTTTTGTTTGAGATCGAATGAAATCTCTGTCTCTGATCGATGGTCACATGGGCCTTTATTCAATCTGGAGAGACGCGACGATCCATCTAGGGGACGTCGGTTCCAGGGATACGAGAGGGGGAGGCGTCCGTTGCGGGAGAAACCGCAACGACAGTTGGGCAAGGGGAGATTTACCCTAATTACAATTAATCTTAACACCCCTCCCCCATAATCTACGCTTGACCATGTAGAATCATCTCACGATTGTCCAGACAGCTCTATTATCTTAAAAAGATTCTTGTCCAAAAGTTCTTCATAAAAATCTTTGATGAGCACCTGAAACACAAACTCACAAAGAGAAACAACGTAATGTGATGTTTGAACAAGGATATCTCAAGAAGAGACTCTCCCTGATACTTGCAAGTCCCGAAGTCGTCGCATACCAATTCCATGAACATATTTATGGAATGTAGAATTTGGTAGAGACTTCGTAAACAAATCAACAAGATTTTCGCATGATTTAACTTGCAAGATGTTTATTTCCCCACTTTTCTGAAGATCATGGGGGGAAAACACTTGGGAGAAATTTGTTTAGTGATATTACTCTTGATGTATCATGTTTGCATTTGTGCAACACAGGACGCATTATCTTCATAGATAATGATAGGTGCTTCTATCGAACCAATTCCATATGACTGCTGTATGTAGTTTATCATTCTGCGAAGCCATACACATTCACATGTTCCTTCAAATAATGAAATTGTTTTAGAATGATTGGTAGTTGTTGCCACCAGAGTCTGTTTCGAAGACTTCCATGAGATAGCAGTACCACCATGTAGGAACACAAAGTCGGTCTGTGATCTGGCATTATGGGGATCAAATAAGTAGCTAGCATTTGCGTATCCAATCATATCGGAATCCTGATTTTCCGGGAACTGGAAAAGTAGGCCAAGATCCTTTATGCCTTGGAGATATCGAAGTATATTCCTCACTCCAGACGAGTGAAGTTTGGTGGGAGTTGCGCTGTGTCTAGCAAGTAGATTCACTGCAAAAGCAATATCAGGTCTCGTGCAATTTGTAAGATACATAAGCGCTCCAAGGGCACTAAGGTATGGAACGTCAGGTCCCAACACCTCTTCTCCATCATGGAATCTTTATCTACGTCTAGAGAACAAACCACCATGAAGTTTCAGATGGGTAGGATTTGTCCATATTGAATTTTTCCAATACTTTTTGGATATAGGCAGCTTGGTGTGCCATGATTCATGAGGGAATGTTCTCAAGTTGAATACCCAAACAAAATTTGGTTTTACCAAATCCATCATCTCAAACTCCATCTTTAGGTGATTGCGTGCTTCATCAATGTCTGGTGTGTTTCCAATGATGTTAAGATGATCAACGTACACAAAAATGATGCAAAATCCTGTAGAGGTCTTCTTGATGAAGACACATGGGCAATCACTACTATTGGAGTAACCTTTCTGAAGAGGAACTGACTGAGTCAGTTGTACCACATCCACCCCGACTGCCTTAAGCCACATAATGACTTATTTAGCTTTACAAAATACATGTTGCGTTTTGCACTTTTATTCGTGACAAAGATTCCGCCAGGAACCTTCATATATATGTCCGAATCTAGTGACCCGTAAAGATATGCAGTCAGACGTCCATCAACTGCATAGATAGACGATTTTGCACTGGCAAAGATATAAGATATCGGAAAGTAGTTCCACTCATTACTGGGAAATATGTTTCAGTGAAATCAATGCTGGGTTTCTGTGTGAAACCTTGTGCTATCAGCCTCGCCTTTATATCTCACCACCTCGTTGTTCTCATTCCGCTCCCGGACAAAATACCCATTTGAATCCCATGGGGAAAACAGTGGGAGGTGTCGGTATTGCTTAATTAAATACCTTTCTTTCGTTAAACGTGGCAATTTCTGCTTGGATTGCATCCTTCCATTTAGGCCAATCGGAGCGCTTTTGGCACTCAATGATAGTACTTGGATCATGATCAGTGGGAAGGGTATCTGCAATCTTTTCATCAAAGTATATGTCGACACTGGTAGTCTTACGGTCAAATGATTCTCCAGAATCAACATAGTTGACGAAAATTTCCTGTACCCCTAGTGACTCTTCGTCATTTCCCAATACGCATGAGTTCGGGTGTTTCGATGTCCCAGCCAGTGTGTGCAAACTGAAGCTGGGTTGTGGGGGTTGCCCTTCCACTGGGTGTATACTGCCCATCAGGTGTTTGTCAACATTGAGTTGACTTGCATTTACTGACTCCGAGGTTTTTCTCCTCGATTTTCTTTGCTACTTGCTAGAAGCATGCTCCAGGTCAGAGGTCGTACTACTCCCCCTCTTTTTAGGAATAGGGAGTTGAATGGTTTTTATTGATACCTCCACTCTTTCAGACGCATTTCTGGCCGGATTTAAGGATTTTGTAACACCTTTTAGACCAGTAAATGAATCTGGCAGATTATTTGCAAGACGTTGCAAATTAATGATTTTCCGAACTTGGAGTTCGGTCTCTTGGGTACATGGATCAGAGGATGAAATGGCTTGAGCATTCCAATCAAGTTCCGGACATTCATTCTGGTACTTGAAATCTCCCCCTAATGTCGAAAAATGCTCCTCAATAAATATGAAATCAACATGACGGGCTGTGAACAGATCCCAGTAAGGGGTTATAGGTACTTGATAATCGACCGTGATTTGTACCCCACATAGATCCCCAGTTTCCTGTGTGGGCCCATAGATGTCCGTTGTGGTGGTGAGATCGGGATGTATACAACACATCTGAACTTACGCAGATGGGAAATACTAGGAGAATTCCCATGTACCAATTGCAGAGGGGGAGTACTATGATATGAAGTTGGCCTCAATTGTATCAAGTCAGTAGCGTGTAAAACGGTGTGACCCCAACAAGAGGTTGGCAAGTTGCAAATCATCAACAAAGGTCTTGCAATGAGTTTGATCCTCTTAATCAATGATTCAGCCAAACCATTTTACATATGGACGTATGAAACAGAGTGATAAACTTCAATCCCCAAAGTCATGCAATAATCATTGAAAGCACGTGAGAAGAATTCTGCGGCATTGTCCATTCGAATTGGCTTAATTTGACTTTCTGTATAATGGGCTTGCAACTTAATGCTACTTCTCAAGCTTGCGTTGATTCTTCCCTTGAAGAGGAAAGGGTGATGTAGCAAAGTAGAGATAAGTATTTCTCTTAGTTAAGAACCAAGGTATCAATCCAGTAGGAGGCACAAGCAAGTCCCCAATAGATGCACCTGCACAAACTAACAAACACTTGCACACAACACGAAAATGGGGTTGTCAATCCGTTCACGATCACTAGCAAGAGTGAGATCTAATATATATAGATTTAAAATGTAAATAAAAGGTAAAATAAAGTAAACACAAATAAATTGTAGCAATGTATTTTTGGGTTTTTGGTTTTATAGATTTGAAAATATATGATAAGGAATAGAGAGGGCCATAAGTTTCACTAGAGGCTTCTCTCTCGAAGAAAGCATACGTTGGGTAAACAAATTACTGTTGAGCAATTGATAGAAAATTGCAAAGTTATGACGATATCTAAGGCAATGATCATGAGGCATTACGTCCGTGACAAGTAGACCGAAACGATTCTGCATCAACTACTATTACTGCACACATTAGCCGACTCCTGCCTGCATCTATATTAAGTTCATAAGAATAGAGCAATGCTTTAAGCAAGATGACATGATGTAGAGGGATAAACTCAAGAAATATGATATAAATCCCATCTTTTTATTCTTAATGGCAACAATACAATACGTGCCTCGCTACCCTTTCTGTAACTGGGTGAGGACACCGCAAGATTGAACCCATCACAAAACACCTCTCCCATTGCAAGAAAAACCAATCTAGTTGGCCCAACCAAATCGATAGATGGAGAGAAATACAAAGATATCTTAATCATGCATAAAAGAGTTCAAATAAGACTCAAATAATATTCATAGATCATTTGATCATAAATCCACAATTCATCAGATCTCAACAAACGCACCGCAAAAGAAGATTACATCGAATAGACCTCCAAGAACATCGAGGCGAACATTGTATTGAAGATCAAAGAGAGAGAAGAAGCCATCTAGCTACTAGCTATGGACCCGTAGCTCTGTGGTAAACTACTCACACATCATCGGTAGGGCAGCAAGGTTGATGTAGATGCCCTCCGTGATCGAATCCCCCTCTGACGGAGTACCGGAAAAGGTCCCAAGATGGGATCTCACAAAGACAGAAGCTTGCGGTGGTGGAAAAGTATTTTCGGTGTGCCCTCTGTCGTAGGGGAATATTTGGGTATTTATAGAGCTGGAGTTAGGGTTAGAAGAGCCACGAGGGGCCAACAAGCCCTAGGAGCGCGCCCACTAGGGCGCGCCCTGGTGGCTTGTGACTGCCTCGTGGGTCTCCTGGCCTCTTCCCGTAGCTTCGTGGATGTCTTCTGGTCCAAGAAAAATCACCGTAAAGTTTTATTCCATTTGGACTCCTTTAATATTGATTTTTTGTAAAAGACTAAAACAAGGGAAAAAACAGAAACTGGCACTGGGCACTAGGTTAATAGGTTAGTCCCAAAAATGATATAAAATAGCATATTAATGCATATAAAACATCCAAAGTAGATAATATAATAGCATGAAACAATAAAAATTATAGATATGTTGGAGACGTATCACTTAATGACTTGCCTCATTATCTTGGTAAATGCATGGTTCCGTGTGGATAAAAGACACACATGTGACCATCATGTAGATGTGTCAATGAGACCATGAAGTACCTGAAAGGTCCAGATAATGGTTGAATGGGACCGCAAATGTCTCCTTGAATACTAAAAGAACATGTGGTGCCCCCATATTTGGTTTTGGTAATTGATGACAAACTCTATGGACTGATGGTTGCCTTGAGTTATATTTGAAGGATTTGTCCATAGGGAATTTCTTGAAGTCAATCTATTGGTTTCAAGGAGTTTATGTGTTGACCAAGGTGCTATTCAAGGAATTATATAAAGATTGGTCATGATTCATTGTTGATCAAGACTAAGTCAAAGAGTGAATCAAGTTGATCAACTCACAAAGCGTAGAAGATGTGCCGAAAGGGATCAAATGATCCCATGGTATGTAAGCATTGTCCATTACACTTTGTGTACTAACCCATGGTCTACGTGAGAGTTCTATGTGGGGTTAGATATGTTTCCATGGGCTTGAGTCAAGAGGAAGATCTCATATAACCCATGGAGGTTGACATCAAGTGGTGCTCGTCATCAAGATTGTCGTGTGCAAGTTCAAGTGAAGCATCACAAAGAGATCATGCTTGAAGCTTGTCGTCCATTGTGGTGACAATGGACTTGTGAAGATGTGCCGGAGAGTGGCTCACCCATAGTGGAGTATGGCGAGCAATCAACTAGTCTTCATCAAGCCAACACAATCAAGAAAGGTGGTCCAACTTGAGGAAATCAATATCGCCATCATCTAGCTCAAGTGGACTATGTGTAAGGCAAAGTTTTGCGCTTGATAGGTTTTCTATTTACCGGTCTCATGGTGGTAGTTGGGAGACAGTGGTAGTACCGCTTGCGCGGTACTTCCGCGGTTCCAGTGTCGTGCGCACTACCGCTTGTTTTTAGCTTCTGGATTCGGTTTTCCTTTGCGCGGAAGTAGAGCGGCAGTAGTGGGCGGTAGTACCGCGCTGCCGTACTCTACTACCGTGGTTTCACGTGTACACGCAACACCTAGCGGTAGTATCGCTCCAGCAGCACTACCGCCTCCTTGAGTTTCTGAGTTGCATGTTACGGCTGAAACTACCATGCCAGCAGAAGTACCGCTCGCCCGAGCGGTACTACCGCTTGTGTGCGGGCTGAAGGCATAACGATTGGATTTGGCAGGGCCTATAAAAGGGGGTCTTCTTCCCCATTGCATTTGATCTCTTGAGCTCGTGTTCTTCCCCCATTGTTGACCTTCTTTGAGCTTGCTATCTCTCAGTCACTCCAATGATTCTTGCTAGTTCTTGAGGGAAAAGAGAGAGGAGATCTAGATCCACATTTCCACCAATCACTTTCTCCTCTATGTGAGGGGAACCCCTTAAATCTAGATCTTGGAGTTCTTCGTGTTATCTTCTTCGCTCTTCCTCTCATTTTCCTCCATAGCACTAGTTGTTGTGGTGTGATTTGGGAGAGAAGGACTTGGGCACTCCGTGTGCCCTTGCCATTGCATTCGGTGCATCTGTTTGAGTTCTCCACGGTGATACGTGGAAGTTACAAGTTGAGAAGCTTATTACTCTTGGGTGCTTGGTACCCTAGAGCTTGTTCCTCTTGGGTGCTTGGGCGCCCTTGACGGTTAGTGGTGCTTCGGAGCTGAATTATTGTGGTATAAAGCTCCGGGAAAGCGTCGGGGTCTCCAATTAGGTTGTGGAGATCGCCCCCAAGCAATTTGACGGGTACTGGTGACTGCCCCCAAGGGTTGCCAAAGTGTATGGGTTTGGTGACCGCCCCAAAGGGTTGCCAATTGTACGAGCAAGGGTCACTTAGTAGAATCATGGCATCTTGCATTGTGCGAGGGCGTGAGGAGATTACGGTGGCCCTTGGTGGCTTCTTGAGGAGCATTGTGCCTCCACACCGCTCCAAACGAAGATTAGCATCTGCAAGGGTGTGAATTTCGGGATACATAATCGTCTCCGCGTGCCTCGATTATCTCTTACCCGAGCCCTTTACTTATGCACTTTACTTTGTGATAGCCATAGTGTTTCATGTTATATATTTTGTTATCACTTAGTTGTTTATCTTGCTTAGCATACATTGTTGGTGCACATAGGAGAGCCTAGTAGTTTTAGGTTTTGTGCTTGACAAATTAACCGCTAGTTTTATTCCCCATTTGTTTAAGCCTAAACCATAATTATTTTAAAGCGCCTATTCACCCTCCTCTAGGCGACATCCACGATCTTTCAAATACGTTCAAGAAACTGAAGTGGTTCAGCTTGTATTTTGAGGTGTGGAGGCCTCAAAATTAGCTTTCCCGTGGCACAAGATGTGCACACAAAGTCTGAAGATTGAGGAAATTTTGACTTAAGCAAACTGTGACCAATGAAATTGCTAGTAATTTTTCTCATCATCCCAATTCCAGGATGGCCTAGGCGATCATGCCAGGTTTGGAATGCGTTAACATTATGAAAAATTACTTTGTATGCAACATGTTCTACAGGTTTGATGTACGTATAGTTCAAACTAGACGATAGAGAAGGAATTTTCTCATGTACCTTTTTTCCATATCTGTGATCTTTGGTAAAGAGTAGATACTCCTCTTTGTTGTCTTCATGGGTTTCAATGTGAAAACCATTTTTACGGATACCTCGATAACTGACCAGGGTACGTGAAGAATCGGGATACAATAAAGCATCCTCAGTTGTCACTTGTGTACCACTTGGGAGAGGGTAAATATGGCACATCCAGTGCCAACAATCACTGTATCGTGTCCAGGGATAGTTAAAATATATCCATTCATCTTTTTCAGAGTTTGGAAATATTTCATCTCCCTCAGTATGGAGTTTGTGGTACCACTGTCCACAAGGCATAGTTCCTCTTCCATCGGATTGTCCCCATAGAGAACTATATAAAACAAAGAATTTTCAATAAGAAAACCTCATGTTAATACATAGGATACATTCTTATTATATCAAATGTGATGATACAACATAATATAAATATAACAAGAACAAACTTATGTTCTTATTACAACCATCACAAATGGACATAATTAAGTAGATCACTAAGGAGATTGAGGGACTAGTCAAAGTCGCCAAACACATCGTTTGAGGTGTACTCCAACAACATGTTCTCCGTGTCAGCAGGATCCTCAGGTGGAAGGGGAATCATGGCGTTGCTCCGTCCAGGAGGAACATCATGCGAACAACCAGCTCCATTGGCGCTATGCGGATGAAGGTTGAAGTTGGCTTCAAACCTTTTCCCTTGAGGTCCTCTGCGTCCCTGAGATTGCTGGTACAGCATAACCAGATGCTTGGGCATTTGGCACTTGTCAGTAGGATGCGTGTAGCATCCACACTTGTTGCAAAGCTTAGATTTATCAAACATGTGCTTTGAAGTGCCTTTTCCCTTGCCTGGGTTTCTGGATCTCCTGTTTCCATTGCGCTTTCCCCTATGCTCGAAATTGGATTGTTTATTCCGAAAGGTACCATTAAAATTTTGTCTATTCGCGACATTTAGATGAACTTTAGGTAAAGGTTGTGCCCCAACTGGGTGCTAAGGGCCATTCTTAGCGAGCAGCTCATCATTTTTTTCAATCTGAAGTAACATGTGAATAAGCTCGGAATAGACAGTATAGTTACGAGCACAGTATTATTGTTGGAGTATCCTATCTGATGGAAGCATAGTAGACAAAGTCTTCTCTATCTTCTCCGCATAAGTAGGTTCCTTCTCACAAAAGCGCAGTTTGGAACAGATCTTATGAACCGCAGGATTGTACTCACTAATGGACTTGAAATCCTGAAGACGAAGATGAGTCCAATCATGGAGTGCTTCTGGCAGGACTACTGCCTTCTGTTGTTCATACCTCGTTTTGAGGGCCAGAAACAAAGTACTAGGAGATTCCTCGTGTAAATACCCAGACTTGAGATCTGGATGAATATGGTGCCTTATGATGAATAAAGTAGCATAGTTCTGCTGTTCTATCAGCGACGTGGCTCCGTCCGGGAGAGGAGTCTCGGGGGTCTGGACTTATCTTGATGTCCATGGCCCATGTAGGGTAATTGTAGCCATTGACGGCAAGCTACTCAAACTCTTTGGCGGTCATCTCGACCTACATGGGTGAACCAGAGATAATCAATTTATGGACGGTAAATTAAAGACCATCATGGTTCTGTAATAAGAATGCAAAGATTTGATCCTCAAGTGAATAACTTGAAAATTTTCTCAACCTCAGTTGTGTGAACATAACACATTGAAGATCACATAGATCTCACAGTAATAGGCTGCATAATCTGATAATGTCAGTAGATGCGCATGTTTCTATTACCTTGTGTATGTTACAATTTAAATATAAGGAAATACACGTTGGAGGTAATCGCTTGTCGAGACTGACAAAAACGTAGACCTCATAGTAAGAGGGAATAGTCTGCATATGAGCAGTAGATCCAACTCATTACCTTGTGATTCCAAATATAATAAGGGAGAAACATTAAATTTTTTGCAAGTTTGATATGCGGGAGAAAACAATCTCAAGTGCAAAAACATGTTCAAAGAGAATTTGATATGTGGTAAACACATGGAACATGTCGTTCCCAGATGAAATCCGGTACTTTATTTATATTATCAATCCATTGCATAATATAAACACACCTACTAATAATTACACAAGTCCTAACAAAGAATAAATCTGGAACATGACTAAAATGTAAGTAGCAGTCAATCTAGGTACTAAACAGTACTAAATAGAGTCTAAAAACTACACAAATACAATAATTAGTACTACTATTAATAAAATAGAGAAAAGAAAAAAAACAATGAATCCAGCCCAGAGGAGGCGGGTGGAGGTCACGCCAGGCGCCTGGGCCTCCACTGCCTTGGGGCCGGCCCACCCGCAGCCTCACCACATAAGAGGAGGAGGAGGCGGCGGTTACAGATAAGAGCAACTCTAGCAGACCCCGCAAAACGCCCGGCCCGCAAAAATTCCGGCGAGTATGCAGGCTCGGGCCAATTTTGCGGCCAGAACAGTGCCCACATACTCGCCCGGCCCGCAAAAACTTTTGCCGTAGCCCGCAAACCGCACCCCCCGAGCCCTACAAGTGCGGTTCCGCGACCCTTTTGCGGGTCCAAACCCTATCCTCCGCCGCCGCGAGCCACCCGATTTCCCTTTCTCCTCTCCCAATTTCTCGCCGCCGGCGACCCTCCACCCCGCCTCCAGCCGCCATGTGGGGGCGAATGTGGAGCTTTGGACGCGGCTCCGGCAGCAGATCCGGCTGGGAGAGGGACCTGGAGCGCGAGCGGCGCGTCCGGTCCGACGACGCGAGGAAGCGCGGCGCGCGGAAGTGGACCAACCGCGAGCTTTCGCCGCCGGCGAGCTTCGACCGTCGTGAGACGGTGGAGTACGACCGCCGGCGCGCGTCGTTCTCTTCCGCGCGTTCTTCGTACGCCGGATCCTCCTCCTCCTCCGCCGCGGGCTTCCTCCCCGTGAAGAGGGAGTGGTCGGACGAGGAGGAGGAACCGGAGCCGCCGGCGCCGTTCGGCTTCGTCCCGGTGAAGGAGGAGCCCGAGGAGCCCGCTCCGCTCGGCCACCGTGGAGTCATCGGGCCCGAGGACTACGTCGTGGAGTTCGACGCCGTCGCCGCCGCCATCGCCGAGCGGAGCGTGCGCGAGGAGGAGGAGCGTCGGCGCCACGCCGAGGAGCTCGAAGCCCTCGAGTGGCGCCAGGTGGTCGCCGCCAACGTCGCCGCCAACGAGAAGGCGGACGAGTGGCGCCGCATCCGCGCGAAGCAGGTGGAGAAGTACGTCAATCTCTGCAGCTCTGGCGAGGAGGATTGAGCGTCCGGCTTCTCTCCGGCGTCGTCCAGTTGCTGCGACCTCGCCGCCGTCAGATCCGACCCCCTAGTACTAGATTAACGTATAACTATGCTTGTAGTTTGTGATGAACTATGTAGTATGTGATGAATAATGTAGTATGTGATGAACTATGTTCGTGCAATTTCTTCCGCGAAACAATTTTTTCAAATTATGCAGGTTTAGATACGGGTTCTGCTTGGCCGCGTATGTTTTTGACCCCCAAAAAAGATTTTTGTGAACCCGGGTCGTATTTTTGTGGGATCTGCTGGAGTTGCTCTAAGGCTCGAAGACGTGAAAGCCTGCACCACCTGCTCGATCCCCACTTCCTACACGACGGCGCTGGCGGTTGGAGTGGCCGTTGCAGCCCCTCGCGACTACGGTGGTCACCGGCGCAGCAACAAGGAGCCATCCTTATCCGAAGAAGAGGCGACGATGATGGGGTCGTGAGGAGCTCCCTGTGGCGCGGCGCTGGCGAGGCTGAGGCTAGCCAGAGCCACGAACCGGGGCGGCGGTCGATGGCAGCGACGACGCACCCGAAGCGCCGTTCCGCGAGGCTGCTCAAGCCCGCGGCCATATCTTGCTGAGGCGGGGCGGTGGTGTCGACGCCCTCCATCCCGGCTCCGAGGCGGACGACGCCGGAGGCGCCAATTGGCGTAGAGATGAAGGCGAGGGCCTCCTCGACATTCACCGTGGAGCGCATGGGCACCGGTGCGTAGCCAGGCGGGCCGCAACTCGGGCCAGCGACCGCGGCTTCAAGCGTAGGCAACGACGGCGCGAGCCCCTCCGTCGGTGGAG
>NW_021202004.1:0-1521 GCF_002162155.2 Triticum dicoccoides
TTGAGCCTTTTTGCTTCCTGTTTGTATCCTAGTTGGCTCGTGTGAGAGATCAATGGAACATCCCATTTTGGGGGAGTGATGTGCTTTGTGGACCTCACAATCCTATAAATGTGTGTACATGAGGAATACCATCAAGTATTGATATTACAAGATTATCTAGTCGCTAATTGGTATATCTCTCATGAGAAATTCAAATTCTAAAAATTCCATTGATTATCTCGTGTTGGATCCTCTTATTGCCTCTTGTTTAGTTCTTATTGGTATCACATTATGGGGGAGTAATATGCTAAGTGCATATTACAAGCCTAGAAAATGTGTACATTTGAGATATTGTCACCTAGAATTGATATTGTAAATTATCTTGTTCCTAGGTGGCATGTTAGCTTTACAAGTTGCAATTTGCTTGTGTGTGGTGTGAAGATGATGTTGGATATCCTTGCTATCTACCATCGGGAATTCTTTCCATCTACTTCTTGTCTTTTGACAATTGGTAGTCACTTATGTGTGGTAGAATTTAATTGATCATCTTTACATTGGCTTTTGTTTATTTGCCTTTTTCTCTTGCCAAGGTTTGTGTTAACTCCCGTTGTCTTCCATACCACTTGTGGATCTTGTTTATTTCTTGTTCTTGTCTAGTGTTTTCTAGATATAGTGAAAGCAGTGATCCCACCTTGTGCATTTTGTATTCAAATACAAATCCTATATAATGCACAACTCGTGGGGGAGCTATTCTATTTTCTTCACTCTTCTTGTGATCCTTATCAAGTGTGTTTTGGTGGAAGGCAAGCCATTTCTTTTTGCTACTTTGTGCCATCATGAAACGTTGTTGAGAGCTTGGTATGTTTGGAACCATCCTCTCTTTGGGAGTTTGACATCTTTAGTTTAGTGTGTATCAATGGATATCTCATTCCTTGTTGTATCTTTAATGATATCTTCCAAGTGATGATTTCTCCATCTGGTATCCTTTTCTCTTGGCATTTATTTGTCTTTTGGTTTCGGGTTTTGAAAGTCTTGAGCATGCATGTTTACATCATGTATTTCATTTGGCATGCTTTCTTTCTTTGACTCAATATATAGGGGAAACTCCACCTAGTCTCAATTTGGATGAGATGTGCATGAAATTCTTTTTCATATCTATATGCACATATTTATGTGGAGTTTGTCCTATGTATTGGTGTTTCTAACTATTTGGTCCCGATGAGTTTGGGTACCGTTTAGTTTGTGTTGTTCTTCTAGGAACATTTGGAGATGCATTGGATGCTCGGCTCACTCACAAGGAAGGTGTTGTCACCATGTGCATATTGGAGTCAAGCTAGGATGATCAATGAACTACTATCTACCTTCAATTGGTATCTACTACATCCTTCCAATGATATCTCGGTAACAAGTATCTATTCATGCTTTCTCCTCTTGCATTCAACCTTGTGTAGGTTGCATCTTGGCATGATTTTCATTTCATATCTTATGATACTTGTTTCCTTTCTCAAAGCATCCCAACGATGATCTCTTGTTGCTAGTTGT
>NW_021202005.1:0-988 GCF_002162155.2 Triticum dicoccoides
AAGCAATTGAGAATAAATGGATTTTCAAGAAGAAGACTAACGCTGATGGTAATGTTACTGTCTACAAAGCTCGACTTGTCGCGAAAGGTTTTCGACAAGTTCAAGGGATTGACTACGACGAGACCTTCTCACCCGTAGCGATGCTTAAGTTCGTCCGAATCATGTTAGCGATAGCCGCATTTTATAATTATGAAATTTGGCAGATGGATGTCAAAACTGCATTCCTGAATGGATTTCTGGAAGAAGAGTTGTATATGATGCAACCGGAAGGTTTTGTCGATCCAAAGGGAGCTAACAAAGTGTGCAAGCTCCAGCGATCCATTTATGGACTGGTGCAAGCCTCTCGGAGTTGGAATAAACGTTTTGATAGTGTGATCAAAGCATTTGGTTTTATACAGACTTTCGGAGAAGCCTATATTTACAAGAAAGTGAGTGGGAGCTCTGTAGCATTTCCGATATTATATGTGGATGACATATTGCTAATTGGAAATGATATAGAATTTCTGGATAGCATAAAGGGATACTTGAATAAAAGTTTTTCAATGAAAGACCTCGGTGAAGCTGCTTACATATTAGGTATTAAGATCTATAGAGATAGATCAAGACGCTTAATTGGACTTTCACAAAGCACATATCTTGACAAAATTTTGAAGAAGTTCAAAATGGATCAAGCAAAGAAAGGGTTCTTGCCTGTGTTACAAGGTGTGAAGTTGAGTAAGACTCAATGCCCGACCACTGCAGAAGGTAGAGAGAATATGATAGATGTTCCCTATGCATCAGCCATAGGATCTATCATGTATGCAATGCTGTGTACCAGACCTGATGTGTGCCTTGCTATAAGTTTAGCAGGGAGGTACCAAAGTAATCCAGGAATGGATCACTGGACAGCGGTCAAGAACATCCTGAAATACCTGAAAAGGACTAAGGATATGTTTCTCGTATATGGAGGTGACAAAGAGCTCACCGTAAAAGGTTACGTTGATGCAAG
>NW_021202006.1:0-1139 GCF_002162155.2 Triticum dicoccoides
AAGCTAGCTAAGCATATTAAGTCATTTTGGAGGAAAAAATTCTAAGTATAGGTCATTTTAGAGCTATCCTAGGTTAAATAGGTCATTTTGGAGCTAATTAAGCTTATTATGTAATTTTTGAGCTAGCTAAGCATATTGAGTCATTTTGGAGCAAAAAAATGCTAAGTAGAGGTCATTTTAGAGCTATCCTAGGTTAAATAGG
Source organism: Triticum dicoccoides (assembly GCF_002162155.2). Lineage (NCBI taxonomy): Eukaryota > Viridiplantae > Streptophyta > Magnoliopsida > Poales > Poaceae > Triticum > Triticum dicoccoides. The sequence continues at coordinate 203 of NW_021202006.1, forward strand.
TCATTTTAAGCTAGCTAAGCATATTAAGTCATTTTGGAGGAAAAAATTCTAACTATAGGTCATTTTGGAGCTATCCTAGGTTATATAGGTCATTTTGGAGCTAATTAAGCTTATTATGTAATTTTTGAGCTAGCTAAGCATATTGAGTCATTTTGGAAGAAAAATGCTAAGTATAGGTCATTTTAGAGCTATCCTAGGTTAAATAGGTCATTTTAGAGCTAAGTAAGGTTATTATGTCATTTTGGAGCTAGCTAAGCATATGAAGTCATTTAGGAGCTAAAATATGTCATTTCTTAAGTATATTATGTCATTTTAGAGCTAGTTAAGCATATTAAGTAATTTTGGAGTAAAAGATGCTAAGTATAGGTCATTTTAGAGCTATCCTAGGTTAAATAGGTCATTTTGAAGCTAGCTAAGCATATTAAGTAATTTTAGAGGAAAAAATGCTAAGTATAGGTCATTTTAGAGGTATCCTAGGTTAAATAGGTCATTTTTGAGCTAATTAAGCTTATTATGTAATTTTTGAGCTAGCTAAGCATATTGAGTCATTTTGGAGCAAAAAAATGCTAAGTATAGGTCATTTTAGAGCTATCCTAGGTTAAATAGGTCATTTTGGAGCTAATTAAGCATATTATGTCATTTTTGAGCTAGCTAAGCATATTGAGTCATTTTACAGGAAAAAATGCTAAGTATAGGTCAGTTTAGAGCTAGCCTAGGTTAAATAGGTCATTTTGGAGCTAAGTAAGGTTATTATGTCATTTTGGCGCTAGCTAAGCATATGAAGTCATTTAGGACCTAAAATATGTCATTTCTTAAGCATGTTATGTCACTTTAGAGTTAGGTAAGCATATTAAGTCATTTTGGAGGAAAAGATGCTAAGTATAGGTCATTTTAGAGCTATCCTAGGTTAAATAGGTCATTTTTAAGCTAGCTAAGC
>NW_021202007.1:0-1140 GCF_002162155.2 Triticum dicoccoides
TGTTTCGGCCATCGGGACAAGTTTCGGGGTCATCGGTATTGTACCGGGACCACCGGAAGGGTCCCGGGGGCCCACCGGGTGGGGCCACCTGCCCCGGGGGGCCACATGGGCTGTAGGGGGTGCGCCTTGGCCTACATGGGCCAAGGGCACCAGCCCCAAGAGGCCCATGCGCAAGGAAACTTGGAGAGGGAAGAGTCCTAAAGGGGGAAGGCACCTCCGAGGTGCCTTGGGGAGGATGGACTCCTCCCCATCCTTAGCCGCACCCCTTCCTTGGAGGAGGGGGCAAGGCTGCGCCCTCCCCCTCTCCCTTGGCCCTATATATAGTGGGGAAAAGGAGGAGCAATCATACCTAAGGCCTTTGGTTGCCTCCCTCTCCCTCCCGTGACACATCTCCTCTCCCGTAGGTGCTCGGTGAAGCCCTGCAGGATTGCCACGCTCCTCCATCACCACCACGCCGTTGTGCTGCTTCTGGATGGAGTCTTCCTCAACCTCTCCCTCTCTCCTTGCTGGATCAAGGCGTGGGAGACGTCACCGGGCTGTACGTGTGTTGAACGCGGAGGTGTCGTCCGTTCGGCACTTGATCATCGGTGATCTGAATCACGACGAGTACGACTCCATCAACCCCGTTCACTTGAACGCTTCCGCTTAGCGATCTACAAGGGTATGTAGATGCAAACTCTCCTCCCCTTTCTACTCGTTGCTGGTCTCTCCATAGATAGATCTTGGTGTTACGTAGGAAATTTTTTGAATTTCTGCTACGTTCCCCAACAGTGGCATCATGAGCTAGGTCTATTGCGTAGATTCTTTGCACGAGTAGAACACAAAGTAGTTGTGGGCGTTGATGTTGTTCAATATGCTTACCGTTACTAGTCCAATCTTGTTTCGACGGTATTGTGGGATGAAGCGGCCCGGACCGACCTTACACGTACTCTTACGTGAGACAGGTTCCACCGATTGACATGCACTTGGTGCATAAGGTGGCTAGCGGGTGCCAGTCTCTCCCACTTTAGTCGGAACGGATTCGATGAAAAGGGTCCTTATGAAGGGTAAATAGCAATTGGCATATCACGTTGTGGTCTTGCGTAGGTAAGAAACGTTCTTGCTAGAAACCCATAGCAGCCACGTAAAACATGCAACAAC
>NW_021202008.1:0-1002 GCF_002162155.2 Triticum dicoccoides
GAACCATGTCTATTGGTATATATGCATGAAGAAACTCCATGCAAATGGACCGTTTGAACTCACTTGATTTTGAATCACTTGAGATATGCAAATCATACCACATGGGCAAGATGACTGAAAAGCCTCGGTTTCAGTAAGATGGAACAAGATAGCAACTTGTTGGAAGTAACACATTTTGATGTGTGTAGTCCAATGAGTGCTGAGGCATGCAGTGAATATCATTATGTTCTTACTTCACAGATGATTCGAGTAGATGTTGAATATATTTACTTGATGAAACACAAGTCTGAATTATTGAATGGTTCAAGTAATTTCAGAGTAAAGTTGAAGATCATCGTGACAAGAGGATAAAATGTCTATGATAAGATCATAGAGATGAGTATCTGAGTTACGAGTTTTGGCACACAATTAAGACATTGTGGAAATTGTTTCGCAATTAATACCGCCTGGAACACCATAGTGTGATGGTATGTCCGAACATCATAACTGCACCCTATTGGATATGATGCATACCATGATGTCTCTTATCGTATTACCACTATCGTTCATGGGTTAGGCATTAGAGACAACCACATTCACTTTAAATAGGGCACCACGTAATTCCGATGAGATGACACCGTATGAATTATGGTTTAGAGAAACCTAAGTTGTCATTTCTTAAAAGTTTGGGGCTGCGACGCTTATATGAAAAAGTTTCAGGTTGATAAGCTCGAACCCAAAGCGGATAAAATGCATCTTCATAGGAAACCCAAAACAGTTGGGTATACCTCCTAATTCAGATCCGAAAGCAATATGGATTGTTTCTAGAATCGGGTCCTTTCTCGAGGAAAAGTTTCTCTCGAAAGAATTGAGTGGGAGGATGGTGGAGACTTGATGAGGTTATTGAACCGTCTCTTCAACTAGTGTGTGACAGGGCACAGGGAGTTGTTCCTGTGGCACCTACACCAATTGAAGTGGAAGCTTATGATATTGATCATGAAACTTCGGATCAAGTCACTCCCA
>NW_021202009.1:0-695 GCF_002162155.2 Triticum dicoccoides
TTTTCGTAGTTTAGATCGAGTCTGTTCTTCATACCTATAGTCCACGAAAAAGCCACAAAAAAAATTAGGGTTAGTTCATCATATCCGAACCAATCTGAGCCTTTGCATAATCTTTTTAGGGTTTTTGCTTTGTTGAATTTGCGGTTGCATCGTCGTGTCTAGTTGCTGGTCTTAGAGTCTAGTCTTTTAGAGTTTCGAGTTCTGGTCATAAGTTGTCACGCCGCCGCCGCACCATCATCATTGCCCCTGCCATCTACCACCACCGCTCCGAATCCGTATCCATATACCACCACCAATCCGTGTCCATATACCACCACCGATCCATATCCATATACTACCACCGCTACCACCACCGCTGCCATATACCACCACCATATATCCACCACCAATCCGAGTTCCTTGCTTATTAGGGTTGTTTTCGAGATCCATCTAGATTCCGATTCGTGTTTCCTTGCCGGAGTAGGTTTCGGAAAAAAAAAAATTCTGGTAGCCACGCTCCGTTTAGGCCCAAAATTTTTCGGAAACGCATTTTTCGAAAATTTTTCTGGCTATCCTATTTTTAGGTGTTTCTGAGTGTTTTGGGACAGGTGCCATTATAGGAAGTTTTTTTTGACCCGTTTCCAGTTTTTGGGTCCGGGCAGTCAAAAAAAAAAAATTGGTCAAAAAAATTTCGTGCCCATCCTGTCAGTTTGAGC
>NW_021202010.1:0-876 GCF_002162155.2 Triticum dicoccoides
TGGCTTCGCAGTATCGCTCACAAACCGCGTTCCGCGCTGGTAGCGGAGGCTGACAAGGTCACCTTTGCTGCATATCATCTTGAAGGCCCCGCCAGTCTATGGTGGGAGAATTATGGAGCTATGCGCCCAGCGGGCCATGTCACTACTTGGGCTGAATTCAGCGAGGCTTTCCGTGAACATCACATTCCGGAGGGTCTCATGGACCGTAAACGTGAGGAATTTTGCAGTTTCACCCAAGGCCGACTTTCTGTGGATGTTTACAGCAGGGAGTTTGGTAATCTCGCACGATATGCAACTGAGGAAGTGTCTACTGATGCCAAGAAGCAAGCAAGGTTCCGTAAGGGCCTTAGTCCTGAGCTTCGCCGCGACCTCCGTCTGCATGAGTGCACATCTTTTCAGAAACTTGTCAACAAAGCCATCAGTGCTGAAACTGGTCAGACTGACTATGACGCAACAGGCAAGCATGGCCGTGACATGGGTTCCTCATCCGGTGCTGGTCCTCAGAAGCGCCGCGTGTGGGTACCCAACACCGCCCTGCCACCCAGGTTCACACCGAGGCCATCCTTCCAGGCGCCTCGCCCCGTTCAACAGTCTGCACCGGCCAAGCCCTATGGGGGTCCAACCAACAATGCTCCTCCACGTACCAGTTCCGTGACTTGTTTCAAATGTGGGGAATCTGGCCACTATATGCGTGAGTGTCCCCAGACCAACCCCAACCAGTCTGCTAAAGCTGTTGGCCGTGGCAAGCCGACAGGGAAAGTGTTCCACGCCAAGCCGGTCACCGCTTCACGTGGCCATGTCAACTGTATCTCTGCCGAAGAAGCTCAAGAGGATCCCAACGTCGTTCTCGGTACGCTTCTTGTTAATTGCCACCCG
>NW_021202011.1:0-1058 GCF_002162155.2 Triticum dicoccoides
CCTGCTTATCGTAGTTTTGTCACGGCAATATGTCCTTGTGAAATGACTTAGTGGTGAGGCCATCGCACCTAGGTGGTAGCTTGAACGGGGTTGGTTGGAGTTGAGAGACACAAGTTTTACCCAGGTTCGGCCCCTCGTGATGTTGGAAAAAGCCTACATCCTGCTTAATTGATATTGATGATGGTGATGATCTTGATTACAATGGTGCTATTTTGCTACCTCTCATCTCGAGAGCATCTACTTTGATCTTGTCTAATACTTGTCTGTCTACCACCCTTTGGGGTGCGTTGCCCTTCCTTATATAAGTTGAAGGGGCGCCTTCATGTAGAGTCCTAGTAGGATTACAACTAGTCTCCTTTCTATTTCAAGCCGGAGTCTAGTTCGGGTCTTCTCCTGGCAAGGTTCGTCGGCCGGGTCGTGATCTTCCTGGCTGGGTTTACCCAGTCTGGGCCTTCTCCATGAGCCGGCCTCCATCCTCTTCGTGAGCTGGCTTTCTACTTGGTTGCACACTGGGCCTTTAGTCCTTGTCGTCCAGGTCGACCCGTTAAGTCAGGTGACTCATGGGCCGCCAAGTGATGGGCCGGGTTACACCTCCTGGCCAGGTCAAACCATGGGGAATATCCCCAACGTTAGCCCTAGTTTAATTTGGATTTATCCATGTTAAACTTATCCTGAAAAATAACACAAGAACAAATTTGATAGGTTATGCACCGGGTCGAGGGTTCTTCTGGACCAACGTATGTTCATCCTACAGTCCTTGTCATTTCCTTCTTTGAAGACACCCGACCGAGTCAATCTTTGTCAGGTCGTGCAAATTTTCCACACATAGAAATTATTGAGTTACTCCATATCATGACATCATCTCAACCACCTTGATACATGTCCATGATCTCATAACTAATCTTTTTTTAGCAGATATGTCAAACTTTGTCAATGCAAAAATTCAAGCGCTTCATCAATGGAATTCCTCTTGGAAAGTCCGAGTCTCTTTGTTACATCACTGGGACGGCTTCAAAATCAACTATATGACGCTGGTTTCTTGTAGAAAAATATTGGGG
>NW_021202012.1:0-1129 GCF_002162155.2 Triticum dicoccoides
TTGCGGATTTGATCCGTGATCTGAGGTTAAATCCTCATTGCTGCACAGAAGAATTATGTCCTTAATGCACCGCTAGGTGACGGACCTATTGCAGGAGCAAATGCAGACGTTATGAACGTTTGGCTAGCTCAATATGATGACTACTTGATAGTTTAAGTGCACCATGCTTAACGGCTTAGAATCGGGACTTCAAAGACGTTTTGAATGTCATGGACCATATGAGATGTTCCAGGAGTTGAAGCTAATATTTCAAGCAAATACCCGAGTTGAGAGATATGAAGTCTCCAACAAGTTCTATAGCTAAAAGATGGAGGAGAATCGCTCAACTAGTGAGCATGTGCTCAGATTGTCTGAGTACTACAATCGCTTGAATCAAGTGGGAGTTAATCTTCCAGATAAGATAGTGATTGACAGAATTCTCTAGTCACCATCACCAAGTTAGTAGAACTTCGTAATGAACTATAATATGCAAGGGATGAACAAGACTATTCCCGAGCTCTTCGCAATGCTGAAAGCTGCGGAGGTAGAAATCAAGAAGGAGCATCAAGTGTTGATGGTTAACAAGTCCACTAGTTTCAAGAAAAAGGGCAGAAGGAAGAAGGGGAACTTCAAGAAGAACAGCAAGCAAGTTGCTACTCAAGAGAAGAAGCCTAAGTCTGATCCTAAGCCTGAAACTAAGTGTTTCTACTGCAAAGGGACTGGTCACTGGAAGCGGATCTACCCCAAGTGATTGGCGGATAAGAAGGATGGCAAAGTGAACATAAGTATATTTGATATACATGTTATTGATGTGTACTTTACTAGTGTTTATCGCAAACCCTCAGTATTTGATACTAGTTCAGTTGCTAAGATTAGTAACTCGAAACGGGAGTTGCAGAATAAACAGAGACTAGTTAAGGGTGAAGTGACGATGTGTGTTGGAAGTGGTTCCAAGATTGATATGATCATCGTCACACACTCCCTATACTTTCGGGATTAGTGTTGAACCTAAATAAGTGTTATTTGGTGTTTGCGTTGAGCATGAATATGATTTGATCATGTTTATTGTAATACGATTATTCATTTAAGTAAGAGAATAAATTGTTGTTCTGTTTACATGAATAGAACCTTATATGGTTACACACCCAAT
>NW_021202013.1:0-1618 GCF_002162155.2 Triticum dicoccoides
ATTATGTTGCTAGGATGGTCTCAGAACTTTGATATGATGATGTTGAGTGTGTATGAAATCCTTTGTCAAATGTCTCAAATCCTTCTTGAGCATTTACAGCTGTTATGCTGCCGAAATTTTGCTAGAAATTCTAATGCCTTTGCATTATGATTGTGCTTTCAGATGGCCACTCGCGACCTCAATCAAGTGGTTCGCCTGACTCGATGCCTAGATGTACCCGGCCATACTGCCAAGTTGGTCAGGGTAATGACTGAGGCTGGATACCGCTGGTATCCTGAGTACACGGTCGAAGAGCAATTTCGGGACTTTAATCAAAGCCAGTATCTCTGCACTGTCAGGATATTTCCATCTTATCCTGGATCCACCGAGCCCCTTCACTGCTCTTATGGACTCGGGGTTACTATTGAGATGGCTGTGCAGGACGCCGCCTACTCTATGATGACCATTATGCGAGTCAGATCTGGTATATTTCGGAACTCTGATTTCCGGTATATGCCAGGATCACTTCCGGGAGCACAAGGGTATCTCCAGGCTATTTATGCTGACCCCACTCAGGAGGATTCACGGACTCGCACCACTGCTGAGATGCTCGAGGATAAGGACCGTGAAAATCGGGCCTTGAGGTTAGAGCTCTTCAATACCCGTGCTGACCACTGGGCCACTTTGACTCGGTTCGCACCGGCGGTGCAAGCTGGATTCTCAGATATGCGCGATCTCTATCCTGTGAGGTCTGCTCTGCCAGACGTGATGGTTTGGCGTGATGTAGGAGGCATCACCCCACCTCGCGGTCCCCGCAGGCTACCGTCTGTTGGTCCAAGGCCTCATCCTAGCCCCTATGGTCCACAAGCTCCGCGAGATCGTCTGTTTCCGGATGATCATGTTGAGCTTCCAGGCTATGGAGGTGACTTTTACGAGGACTACTACGGATCGGTCTGAGTTAGTGGTAGTATCACTAGTTCACACTAGCTGTGTCGTCTATCGTCCCGCGTGACTCGTGGGATATGACCTAGTTTGTACTTTTTCCGGAGGTGTAGAAAAATAATGTATAGGAGCTTGGAATGCCTCCGATGAGATGTAATCCTTTTCTCACCGTAATAGTACTTTGTTTGGTCTTGTACTAAACCCTGTATGGTGTGTATGACGATGGAATAAAAGAAGCAGTTTCTGTTTTTACCATGTCATACGGATGATCATCTTGCATTTCGAGTTATTCCTTACATTCTGTATCCTATGTCGGAACTTTATCATTCTGACTAAATCATTGTCTTGTTACCTAGGATGGTCAACACGCGCGCTAACCCTGCTTCTCAAGAGCAGGCCGAAGGCAGTGAAGGCAGGAATGAAAATCTGCCTCATCCTCCTTCACTAGCCGAGGTTATGATGGAAGCTGAGAGAAACAAGCGGGAGACCAACCGTTTGTTGGAGCGTATTGAACAGAACACGGCACACCATCAGAGGACTAACGTGGTGTCACTCAGTGATTTTATCAAATTACATCCACCCACGTTCCACCACTCCGTCGAGCCTCTCGACGCTGATGACTGGCTTCGCAGTATCTCTCATAAACTGCGTTCCGCGCTAGTAGCGGAGGCTGACAAGGTCACCTTTGCTGCATATC
>NW_021202014.1:0-1353 GCF_002162155.2 Triticum dicoccoides
CGTCTCTCCTTTAGCACCGCCTTCCACCCTCAATCGAGTGGTCAAGTGGAACGCGTCAACCAAATTCTAGAAGACATGCTTCGAGCCTCTGTTATCTCATTCGGAATGGACTGGGAGAAGTGCCTTCCATTTGCCGAATTCGCTTACAACAACAGCTATCAATCTAGCTTGGGTAAAGCCCCTTTTGAAGTTCTCTATGGACGACGGTGTCGAACACCCCTTAACTGGTCAGAGACCGGGGAAAGACAATTCTTTGGCCCGGACATGATTCAGGAAGCAGAAGAACAAGTTCGCATCGTTCGTGAAAAGTTGAAAACAACCCAATCTCGTCAAAAGAGTCAATATGACCGAAAACATAAGGCTATGACTTTCGAGGTTGACGAGAAGGCTTATCTTCGGGTCACCCCTCTGAAGGGAACCCATCGTTTCGGTATCAAAGGCAAATTGGCTCCTCGTTACATTGGACCTTTTCGCATTCTCGCCAAACGAGGAGAAGTTGCCTACCAGTTGGAACTACCTCCGCATCTCTCCAGAGTCCACGATGTCTTCCACGTTTCTCAACTCAGGCGTTGCTTCTCGGATCCTATCCGTGAAGTGGACCACGAAACACTTAATCTCCAAGATAATCTTACATATCGAGAGTACCCCATTCGTATCCTCGATCAGGCCGAGCGTACCACTCGACGTCAGAACATCAAGTTCCTCAAAGTTCAGTGGTCTCATCATTCTGAGGATGAAGCAACTTGGGAAAGGGAAGATCGTCTTCGACTTGAGTATCCCGCCTTCTTCCCGGAGGAACCCAAATCTCGGGACGAGATTCTTTTGAGTGGGGGTGAGTTGTCACACCATAGCTAGTCATGCATTAGAGTGTTGCATCATGTTTACTCTTTCATCAGAAACTTGAAATGGGGATCTGTGAAACCCTCAGAATCATTTTGAAAATGACCCAAATAAAAATTTCTCCAAAAGGGTCCAAGAAAATGCTCATGTTGCTCTCTGAAAATATTGGGCAGAGATAAAAATCAAACCAATATTTTTAAGAGCTCATAGGTATTTATTTTGGGCATTTGGAATTAATGCATAAATATTTGCATTGGAAATATATTAATTATATATATTAATATATGCCCAAATATTATGCCAATTATAAAGGAGCTCTGGAATAATATATCTAGCTCCTGCAAAAATTGGCATAAGTTAAATAAATGATTTAATATATTATTTAAATCAAAACAAATGTCAGAAATTAGAAAACAGAAAAATTAATAAAGGGAGAAACTTACCTGGGCTCCTCCCTGTGCGGCCCAGCCAGCTGGCCGGCCCAGCCAGCAGGCGGCCCAGCCCGCCTCCCTC
>NW_021202015.1:0-1014 GCF_002162155.2 Triticum dicoccoides
CCTGGATACCGTAGGAGTGCTTTGGGTGTATCAAACGTCACAACGTAACTGGGTGACTATAAAGGTGCACTACAGGTATCTCCGAAAGTATCTATTGTTTTATGCGGATCGAGACTGGGATTTGTCACTCCGTGTAAACGGAGAGGTATCTCTGGGCCCACTTGGTAGGACATCATCATATGCGCAATGTGACCAAGGAGTTGATCACGGGATGATGTGTTACGGAACGAGTAAAGTGACTTGCCGGTAACGAGATTGAACAAGGTATTGGATACCGACGATCGAATCTCGGGCAAGTAACATACCGATAGACAAAGGGAATTGAATACGGGATTGATTAAGTCCTTGACATCGTGGTTCATCCGATGAGATCATCGTGGAACATGTGGGAGCCATCATGGGTATCCAAATCCCGCTGTTGGTTATTGACCGGAGAACGTCTCGGTCATGTCTACATGTCTCCCGAACCCGTAGGGTCTACACACTTAAGGTTCGATGACGGTAGGGTTATAAAGGAAGTTTGTATGTGGTTACCGAATGTTGTTCGGAGTCCCGGATGAGATCCCGGACGTCCCAAGGAGTTCCGGAATGGTCCGGAGGTAAAGATTTATATATGGGAAGTCCTATTTTGGCCACCGGAAAATGTTCGGGATTTTTCGGTATTGTACCGGGAAGGTTCTAGAAGGTTCCGGAGTGGGGCCCACCTGCATGGGGGGACCCACATGGACGTGGGTAGTGGGGGCAAGGCCCCACACCCCTGGTCAAGGCGCACCAAGATCCCCCCTTAGAAGGAATAAGATCATATCCCGAAGGGATAAGATCAAGATCCCTAAAAAGGGGGGATAACAATCGGTGGGGAAGGAAATAATGAGATTTCTTTCCTCCCACCTTGGCCAACGCCCCAATGGACTTGGAGGGCAAGAAACCAGCCCCTCCACCCCTATATATAGTGGGGAGGCGCATGGGAGCTATACACGAAGTTCTGGCACAGCCCTACCTCTCTTCCTACTCCTC
>NW_021202016.1:0-1116 GCF_002162155.2 Triticum dicoccoides
ATGTTCAGCTTTTATGCGTTGACATGAGTCGCAACATGCAATGAAAGCGGCTATGTCCCTCTTCATACCGTGCCACCAAAATCTTTCCTGAATATCCTTATACATTTTGGTTCCTCCAGGGTGGATCGAATATGGAGTGGTGTGTGCTTCAGTTAAAACTTGCTGTTTAAGGTCTTCTATGTTTGGCACGCATAGCCTTTCTCCGTACCATAATATTCCTTCATTGTCTATGACGAATTCCGAGGCCTTGCCCATACTCAACTTCCTTTTAATTCCTTCAATGCTGGGGTGACCGGACTGAGCCTCTTTAATTTTCTCCACAAGGTGTGGTTGTATTTCCAAGTTTGATATGGTGCCTTCTGCTACCATTATCAAGTTGAGCTTGACAAATTCTTGATGGAATTCGGGCCTCAAGCTGTGCAGATAGTTCCCGTCGGAGCTGGGGTTCCGACTCAGGGCATCGGCCAATACGTTTGCTTTCCCTGGATGGTAATGGATACCAACATCATAATCCTTTACCAATTCTAACCAGCGGCGTTGCCGTAAATTTAGTTCTGGCTGCATAAAAATGTATTTGAGGCTTTTGTGATCCGTATATATCTCACATCGATTCCCAAGTAGAAAATGCCTCCATTCCTTGAGTGCATGAATAACTGCTGCCATTTCTAAATCATGAGTGGGATAATTTTCCTCGTGTTTGCAAAGTTGCCTTGAAGCGTAGGCGACAACCTTGCCTTCTTGCATCAACACGCATCCGAGACCCTTTCTGGATGCGTCACAAAATACTTCAAAATTCTTGTGTATATCGGGTACAATTAATACTGGTGCTGTTGTTAATTTCCGCTTTAGCTCTTGGAAACTTTTCTCGCAGGCTTCTGTCCATTCAAACTTCTTATCTTTCTTGAGTAACTGTGTCATAGGCTTGGATATGGTGGAAAATCCTTCAATAAATCTGCGGTAATATCCTGCCATTCCCAAGAAACTTCGTATGTCTGTTACGCTGGCTGGTGACTTCCAGTCAAGTACGGCCTTGACTTTCTCTGGGTCCATTGCTATACCGTCTTGAGTCAGCACGTGGCCTAGAAAACCTACTTGTCTTAGCCAAAATTCGCACTT
>NW_021202017.1:0-607 GCF_002162155.2 Triticum dicoccoides
CGCCTTCAATCCATCATCGTCGTCCCATCCCCAGCGGTCGATCATTCCCCTACCGGAATGGACGGTGACCGGACCGAGGTCTCCTCGCGCAAAAGCCGTAAGGCAGCCCTGGATCCGCCGATTCCTTCAAAGAAGAGCGCGGCTCCGCGCTCGGACCGGCGGCCGAACTTCAATGCGGTGGGTGGCCGGGGAGCTTTCTTAAGCCGCTTCCGCGGCCGCTGCTTTCGCTGCCTCAGCAAGCACCACCATAGAAAGGACTGCCGCGACCCTCTCCGCTGCGTGATCTGCGAGCTCTGCGGCCACTTTGCCAGGGAGTGCCCCCAAAATCCACGAAACAGCCATGGCGGCCCTGTCTCCAGTAGGATAGGTCCGCTCCCCCCTCGCTCCTCGGTCCACACTCGCCTCCGTTTCCCCACCCCGCCCCCGCCACCGCCGGCCCCTCCATCCCCAACGGCTGCTGACATGGCTGAGCTCAGCTTGGTCGACCCGGCCAGGCGCCCCCGCGCAAGACACAAGGTCGGCGAGTCCACCCCGGCCATCAAGCAGAGAGTCTTCTTCCTTCGACGCCACGCCGTCACGCTGCGCGCGGCCGACGGAATCTGCACCA
>NW_021202018.1:0-547 GCF_002162155.2 Triticum dicoccoides
CGTGGCCAGCGCCACGGTCGGGGCTCCGGCGCGGCGGAGGCGCACGGGGCCGCAGCAGGGGGAGCAGCACTCGGGCGGAGGCAGCATGGCACGACGGGTCAACTGCGGGGCCGGCGACGAGCGGGCGCGGTGGTGCTGGGACCGCAAGGCGAGGGGGAGGGCCGCGCGTGAGTGGGAGAGCGCGAGCGTGGCTGATCCGGCGACGGGAAAGAGAGAGGTTGAAGAGAAGGTGCTCACGTTCGGAGCAGGGGATCGGGCAGCGAGGCTTGAGGTAGTTCGGCGAGGAGGAGGATGGGGATGGGCGGCGAGCTGGTGCGGATCCAGCGACGGAGCTCGGCGGCGGGGCAGCGCACGCGAGGCGGCGCCTGGCGCCGGTGATGACGACGAGAGGCGTCGGGCTTGGCGAGGCGTCGGTGGGGGAGGGTTCTGGCGCGGGAGTGGCAACGGAGGTGGGAGCAGGGGGACGATGACGGGCGGCGGCGAGGTGGCCTCGGCCGGTGAAGCCACCGGGCGGCGAGCTGCGATGGTGCTCGGGGCGAGGGGCGCC
>NW_021202019.1:0-644 GCF_002162155.2 Triticum dicoccoides
ACCCTGGGGTGCGTTTACGTGTTGATCATCAACACTCGCGGTTTTTGTCGATTCTGACCCGTTTCATGGACTATTACTCACTATTTTAGGGTGTCGAAGTGATTTCCATGCTTGTTGAACCCCAAGGTGGGCTTACGTGTAGGTCATCAACATTGACAGTTTTGGCCGATCCTGGCCCATTTCATGGACTATTACTCACTGTTTTGGGGTCCTGGAGTGATTTCCACGATTAACGAACCCTGGGGTGGGTTTACGTGTCGGTCATCAACACTCGCGGTTTTTGTCGATTCTGACCCGTTTCATGGACTATTACTCACTATTTTAGGGTGTCGAAGTGATTTCGATGCTTGTTGCACCCCAAGGTGTGCTTATGTGTCGGTCATCAACACTCACAGTTTTGGCCGATTCTGGCCGTTTCGTGGACTATTACTCACTAGTGTTCCGGAGTGGCTTCCACAATCAACAAAACCTAAGGTGCGTTTACATGTCGGTCATCAACACTCGCGATTTTTGTTGATTCTGACATGTTTCGTGGACTATTACTCACCGTTTTGGGTTCCCGAATTGATTTCCATGCTTGTTGAACCCCAAGGTGCGCTTACGTGTCGGTCATCAACACTGACAATTTTGGCCGATTCTGGCCC
>NW_021202020.1:0-1192 GCF_002162155.2 Triticum dicoccoides
TCCGTTGTGTGCTTGGCGAAGCCCTGTCGGAGTACTGCCTCTCCACCATCACCACGCCGTCGTGCTGCCGGTGGAGCTGTCTTCCTCAACCTCTCCTTCCCCCTTGCTGGATCAAGAAGGAGGAGACGTCTCCCGTCCCGTACGTGTGTTGAACGCGGAGGTGCTGTCCGTTCAGCACTTGGTCATCGGTGATTCGAATCACGTCGAGTACGACTACATCATCACCTTGCAAGCTTCCGCACGCGATCTACAAGTGGTATGTAGATGCAAACTCTCTCCCTTGACTCGTTGCTTAGATGAACTCATAGATGGATCTTGGTGAAACCGTAGGAAAAATTTTAATTTTCTGCAACGTTCCCCAACAGTGGCATCATGAGCTAGGTCTATGCGTAGTTCTCTTTGCACGAGTAGAACACAATTTTGTTGTGGGCGTGGATTTTGTCATCTTACTTGCCTCTACTAGTCTTTTCTTGCTCAACGGTATTGCGGGATGAAGCGGCCCGGACCAACCTTACACGTACGCTTACGTGAGACCGGTTCCATCGACTGACATGCACTAGTTGCATAAGGTGGCTGGCGGGTGTCTGTCTCTCCCACTTTAGTTGGAGCGGAATCGATGAACAGGGCCCTTATGAAGGGTAAATAGAAGTTGACAAAATCACGTTGTGGTGATTCGTAGGTAAGAAAACGTTCTTGCTAGAACCCAATTGCAGCCACGTAAAAGATGCAAAAACAATTAGAGGACGTCTAACTTGTTTTTGCAGCGATTGATCATGTGATGTGATATGGCCAGAAGTTGTGATGAATGATGAATTGTGATGTATGAGATCATGTTCTTTGTAATAGGATTCATGACTTGCATGTCGATGAGTATGACAACCGGCAGGAGCCATAGGAGTTGTCTTTATTTTTTGTATGACCTGCGTGTCATTGAATAACGCCATGTAAACTACTTTACTTTATTGCTAAACGTTAGTCATAGAAGTAGAAGTAGTCGTTGGCGTGACAACTTCATGAAGACACGATGATGGAGATCATGATGATGGAGATCATGGTGTCAAGCCGGTGACAAGATGATCATGGAGCCCCGAAGATGAAGATCAATGGAGCTATATGATATTGGCCATATCATGTCACAATTATATAATTGCATGTGATGTTTATTATGTTTATGCATCTTGTTTACTTAGGA
>NW_021202021.1:0-1525 GCF_002162155.2 Triticum dicoccoides
TCTTGGACAATAGGTAAGAAAATAAATCTAATCTAGGAAAACTGGAAATTCTCACCGAGCAACCTGAAAACTGATACCACTTGATAGAGGCGAGGGTCCCGATCTTTCGATGAGATGATAACTATCGATTTGGTGGAGACGACTTTGACGATCCGACTACAAACGTGCACGACGTTGCGCCTTAGCAATCGCTAAACCAACTCCGAGAGGTTATTGACCACGCTGGAGCACGATCAACCTGACCACGAAGGTCTATTCCTGCAAGCAATCGAAGAACGAGCAAGAATATGATAAAGCAATCTGAATATTGCGAATATATATGAAGTATAGATAATGGTGGGGATCCGGAAGCGGTCTTGGTCTGGTCGTGGGACACAAACGAAGTACACGAAGTTGCAATGGCTAACTTTTAACTAAACAAATCCCAAGGAAAAGCTACTAGATGGATCTACTTATATAGGAGCAAGGGGTGGTGGCCAAGGAGGTGGGAGGACGTCCCAAGGCAGCCTAAAACTAAATCTAGGTCGTACAAGGCCAATGGGCCCAAGTGGAGGTGATGTAACACCTTTGGACTTGTAGTTTGACTCGGATTCTGCTGCAGCATCAGATTGTTTCGTCCACAACTCAACGCTCCGGACGAATTTGAAGGTGATTCCAATTGGGTCGGAAAGTGCATGAAATCTAGTTTCCAACAAAAAAAGAATCACCCAATTCGGAGTCCGTATGAAAAACTTGTGTGCGTTTTGAGTCAGGTGTGTCTGTGCAGTCCGAATTTGAATCCAGAACGTGAGAGACTTGGACTCTATCTTCTCTTGGGCCAACAGTGACGTGAGAGAACTTTTTGGACAGCAAATAATCATCTCTTTCTTCCTTATCTTCATATGTGGATTGTACAAATGTCCCATACACCTGCAATTAGACAAAACACAAAAGTGTGTGAAGTATTTTTGTTCTGGATAACATAAATAGATTATTGAATAGTTTGCACTAGAAATCACCTGACAAATATGCATATATGCAATATTTTTGGTCATATCCAAGGTAGTCATGTCCTCATCACTTTGAGAAGACGTTCGAAACAAAGCTCGATAACAAGTTTAATGAATTGCTCGCGCGTCTTCCACCACCACCACCCGCTGCAGCTAACGCACCTCTCCAACAACAACAACAACAACAACGACTACCTCCACGTCGCGAAGCAGACCTCCGCCGAGCAAGCCGTGTTCCTCTTGCGTTTGGCCAAACTGTTGGTGCTGCTGTTGATACTTCTGTGGCTCCTGCTGCTGATGCGGAGGAGGATGATTATGTGGGAGACTATGAGGATGAGGTTGATCAAAATCAACACTACGTGCAGCCACCTGTACCACCACCAGCAGGTCGACCTCAGGTATATATTCGTAATGGTAGGCCTGCACCACCACCTCAGGTACGAGATGATGTCCATATTCCTAAACTGAAATTGAATATTCCACCATTTGAGGGTAGATATGTTCCTGATATATATCTTACTTGGGAGTTAGAAACT
>NW_021202022.1:0-1707 GCF_002162155.2 Triticum dicoccoides
GGAAAGTTTCGGGGTCACCCGGTAATGTACCGGGACCACCGGAAGGGTCCCGAGGGGTCCACCGGGTGGGGCCACCCATCCCGGAGGGACCCATGGGCTGAAGTGGGAGGGGATCCAGTCCATAGTGGGCTGGTGCGCCCCCCTAGGCCCACCCCCTGCGCCTAGGGTTGAAACCCTAGGGTGGGGGGGCGCACCACATGCCTTGGGGGGCACTCCTCCCCCCTTGGCCGCCACCCCCTTGGGAGATTCAATCTCCCAGGGCCGGCGCCCCCCCTGGGGGCCTATATAAAGGAGGGCAAAGGGGAGGGCAGCCGCACTCTTGTGCTTGCCGCCTCCCTTCCCCTACTACACCTCGTCCTCCTCCCGTAGTCGCTTGGCGAAGCCCTGCTAGAGTTCTGCTGCATCCACCACCACGCCGTCGTGCTGCTGGATCATCATCAACCTCTCCTCCCCCCTTGCTGGATCAAGAAGGAGGAGACGTCTCCCGTCCCGTACATGTGTTGAACGCGGAGGTGCTATCCGTTCAGCACTTGGTCATCGTTGATCTGAATCACTGTGAGTACGACTCCATCATCACCATCCCCTTGAACGCTTCCGCACCCAATCTACAAGTGGTATGTAGATGCAAACTCACTCCCTTGGCTCGTTTATTAGATGGACTCATAGATGGATCTTGGTGAAACCGTAGGAAAATTTTTAATTTTCTGCAACGATCCCCAAAAGTGGCATCATGAGCTAGGTCTATGCGTAGTTCTCTATTGCACGAGTAGAACACAATTTTGTTGTGGGCGTAGATCTTGTCAACTTGCTTGCCGCTACTATTCTTATCTTGCTTCAGCGATATTGTGGGATGAAGCGGCCCGAACCAACCTTACACGTACGCTTACGTGAGACCGGTTCCACCGACTAACATGCACTAGTTGCATAAGGTGGCTGGCGGGTGTCTGTCTCTCCCACTTTAGTTGGAGCGGATTCGATGAAAAGGGTCCTTATGAAGGGTAAATAGAAGTTGACAAAATCACGTTGTGGTTATTCGTAGGTAAGAAAACGTTCTTGCTAGAACCCAATTGCAGCCACGTAAAAGATGCAACAACAATTAGACGACGTCTAACTTGTTTTTGCAGCGATTGTTCATGTGATGTGATATGGCCAAGAAGTGGTGATGAATGATGAATGACATATTGTGATGTATGAGATCATGTTCTTGTAATAGGAATCACGACTTGCATGTCGATGAGTATGAAAACCGGCAGGAGCCATAGGAGTTGTCTTTATTTTTGTATGACCTGCGTGTCATTGAAGAACGCCATGTAACTTACTTTACTTTATTGCTAAACGCGTTAGCCATAGAAGTAGAAGTAGTCGTTGGCGTGACAACTTCATGAAGACACGATGATGGAGATCATGATGATGGAGATCATGGTGTCATGCCGGTGACAAGATGATCATGGAGCCCCGAAGATGGAGATCAATGGAGCTATATGATATTGTCCATATCATGTCACTACTATATAATTGCATGTGATGTTCATTATGTTTATGCATCTTGTTTACTTAGAATGACGGTAGTAAATAAGATGAGCCCTTACACAATTTCAAGAAGTGTTCTCCCCTAACTGTGCACCGTTGCTAAAGTTCGTCGCTTCGAAGCACCACGTGATGATTGGGTGTGATAGATCCTTACGTTCAGATACAACGGGTGTAAGA
>NW_021202023.1:0-2598 GCF_002162155.2 Triticum dicoccoides
CATCCAGCGGCTGGGTTGAGCTGCGGTACACACTTGGGTTGAGGCGTATGAAATCCTGCAGAGTTGTTGTGTTTGGATGCTGGTTCATATTGGGGCGAGGAAACTGAGCCATCATGTTTTCCATGAACTGGCGATTCATCTCAAGCTGTTGGATCATACCAGCCATGTACTCAGGCGGTGGTGGGAAGTTGCCGCCACGACCACGACCAGCTGGTCTAACCATCCTGCTAATATATATCAGGGGTAGTTCAGTATTGAGAAATTTGCATAGACAAGAGTCATTCATGATGAAACATGCATAATGAAAGGAGCACGACAGATACCACATAGATAGTCGGCATAACTTACAAAAGGGGTCGGACATAGAGTTCAGTACACAGAGTTCCGTACATAGACTAAGTCATCATAGGCGGCACGCAGGCTCGCGAGTGCCTCTAAGACTAATGAGCAAGACTACATCAGTCCCAGGAGGTACTGTGAAGGTAGCTGTAACCTGACAGCTGGTAGTGAGGCAACGGATAGTCCTCCACGTCAGTGGCCTAGGGGCCGCGGATACTCTGGTGTAGAACCCGACGCTCAGGTGGCAGAAGAGGACCAAGTGCGGGAGAGTAGCCTCCCACCTCTGGCCATCCGACACCGTGGGGCATCACGGTCCTGGCTGGGTAGATCGCAGAACGCGGCAGCTGTCCGGACCGGACAAAGGGGTGCAACCGAGTCAGAGTCCTGTAAAGGTGCTGACGAGTGGTGTACAACTCGTGGCGAAGAGCTCTGTTAGCTCGGTCCAGCCCATCAGCATGCAGAACCAGGCGTTGATGGTGGAAAGGCTCTCGGGTGACGGTGGAGTAGGCGGCAATGTAGTATCCCTCCGCACCAACGTCAGATGCGATAGGAATGTGCCTGAAAGGGGAAGTGTCCAATGCCTGATACTCTCCACGAAGACGTGTCAGAGCAGCATGAGCCACATCGTGGACTGCCATCTCGATGGTCACTCCAACACCATGAGCGGTGTGCAGCACGGTAGTGGACTCATACTCCCGAGAGTAGAGGTGGACGATGGCACGGTACTGCTCCTGGTTAAAGTCCTGGTACTCCTCATAGACGGTGTACTCAGGGTGCCAGCGATAACCCAGATAGGTCATCATATCAGCTAGCACGGCAGGTGATCCTGAGGCACCAATGGCCGCAGTGTGGCGCACGACCTGCCTCGCGGGTTCCATCTGAAAACAAAGATGTTTCAATGGAGTCAAATGACAACATGGGCACTATTCAAAATGCTATCCTACAGAATAACTATGGCTTATCCAACTTCGGGGTGAACATGGTAACGGGATCCTAATGTTAGAGTTAATAAATTCGTTTAACCCGTGTAAAAAAGAGTTCAGAGTCCCAGAGTAAAGGTCGAGGAGTAAAAGATCCTAGTACCACCCGATGGCGATGTGGGCCCGTAAGGCACACAGCCAAGTTAGTAAAAGTTTTTGTAATGTCTAGACTCGACTTCGGCCAAGGAGTGTGGAAGGGGGATTCCTACAGGCAGTCGGCTCTGATACCAACTTGTGACGCCCCCGATTCAATCGTACACTAATCATGCACGCAAATGTGTATGATCAAGATCAGGGACTCACGGAAAGATATCACAACACAACTCTAAAACATAAATAAGTCATACAAGCATCATAATACAAGCCAGGGGCCTCGAGGGCTCGAATACAAGTGCTCGATCATAGACGAGTCAGCGGAAGCAACAATATCTGAGTACAGACATAAGTTAAACAAGTTGCCATAAGATGGCTAGCACAAACTGGGATACAGATCGAAAGAGGCGCAGACCTCCTGCCTGGGATCCTCCTAACTACTCCAGGTCGTCGTCAGCGGGCAGTACGTAGTAGTAGGCACCTCCAGTGTAGTAGGGGTCGTCGACGACGGTGGCGTCTGGCTCCTGGACTCCAGCATCTGGTTGCGACAACCAGGAAGAGAGGAAAGGGGAAAAGGGGGGGGAAAGCAACCGTGAGTACTCATCCAAAGTACTCGCAAGCAAGGAACTACACTACATATGCATGGGTATATGTGTAAGGAGGCCATATCAGTGGACTGAACTGCAGAATGCCAGAATAAGAGGGGGATAGCTAGTCTTATCGAAGACTACGCTTCTGGTCACCTTCGTCTTGCAAAAGGCAGAAGAGGGTAGGTCGAAGTCCTCCAAGTAGCATCTCCAAGTAACATCTCATAGCATAATCCTACCCGGCGATCCCCTCCTCATATCCCTGAGGTAGAGCGACCACCGGTTGTATCTGGCACTTGGAAGGGTGTGTTTTATTAAGTATCCGGTTCTAGTTGTCATAAGGTCAAGGTACAACTCCAAGTCGTCCTGTTACCGAAGATCACGGCTATTCGAATAGATTAACTTCCCTGCAGGGGTGCACCACATAACCCAACACGCTCGATCCCATTTGGCCGGACACACTTTCCTGGGTCATGCCCGGCCGCGGAAGATCAACACGTCGCAGCCCCACCTAGGCAAAACAGAGAGGCCAGCACGCCGGTCTAAACCTAAGCGCGCAGGGGTCTGGGCCCATCGCCCTGAGCACACCTGCACGTTGC
>NW_021202024.1:0-1124 GCF_002162155.2 Triticum dicoccoides
GCTCGCCCTCGGCCCCCGCGCCTCTCCCTCTCCCTCTCCCCTCCAGATCCATCTCCCCCTCCTTCCCCTCCGTAACCGAGCGCCGCCGTCGCCATGGCTGCGCCATAACCGCGGCCACCGGCCACCCCGCGACTCGCTTGCACGTCCACGAGACGCGCCGACGACCTCTGCTTCGGCTACGCCTCGCCATCGAGCTCGAGGAGCACCGCAGGCCACGGATTGAGTCGTCTGCTTCCTCGACGGCCGCCGGCGATCCCCTTCCTCCCCGACGAGCTCTGCTGCTCCTAAGCCACCACGGGTCTTTCTTGACCGCTCGGTGAGCTCCACTCCGTCCTCTCCCCCTCTCCTTCTTCGCCTCACGGTGCCCTAGCTAGCTACCGCCGAAGCACCCGACCGCGCCGCCGCCTGCACGCGTCGCCGGCGCCCTTCCGGTGACCAAATGGTCACGGGGCCGAGTCCTTTGTGCTCGGCGCGATGCGCAGCTCCCCCCTGGCCTTTCCGCTAGCCCCGAAGCGCGCGGTGTCGCCGTCTTCATTTCGCGCCCGAACCACCTCACCGCCGGCGAGCCCGTGGCGCTCGACTCCGGCCACCACCGCCTCTGCAACCACCCCCAATCACTTCGCCGTCGTCTTGCCATTCGAACGCGACCGGTCCCGCTCGGTTTGGTGCACTATGGGCGAAACCCGCCACTCTCCCGAGCCGCGCCGCCGCGAAAACGGACTCGCCGGCGTCTAAACGCCGGCCGGCTGATGTGGCGTGCGTGGGGTCCACCCCCTGGGTCACTGCCTGTGGGCCTGGGGCCCCAACTGGCCAAGTTGACCGGGTCAACTACGCTGATGTGGCAGCCACTGCCACTGACATGCGGGCCCCATGTCTTAAAACGAATAAAAATAAAGAGATAAATTACTAATTAATTAAATTAATTAATTAAACACTAATCTCTCACTGACTACCGGGCCCCACCCACTAATTAACCCAATTTAGTTAGTTTTAGAATTCTATTAATATCCCTGACAATGACATGTGGGTCCCACTGGACCCACCTGTCTGGTTTGACTGGTCAACTGACCAGTTGACCTGCTGACATCACTCTGATGTCATGCTGACGTCATCGTTCACTGTTT
>NW_021202025.1:0-2903 GCF_002162155.2 Triticum dicoccoides
GGTCTTCGTGCTAGCGTCGGCGAGGGAGCAGGACCAAGGCGGTCGTGCGGACGCGATGGACCTCGACCGGGAGGTCATGGTTTGTGAGGACGGCACCCCACCGCGGACGACGTGGTCGGGCGGGAGGGGGTCGATGGAGGTGGCGGCGATGCCGTCTTGGGGGAGGCGGCACAGGCGGCGCCGGAGGGGGCACCCCGGGCATCGGCGGACAAGGCGCCGCTGGTGGTGGAGCCTCAAACCGCTCCGCCCATCGAGCCGGCATCGGTGCCGGGGAGGGCGCTGAAGAAGGCGCCGGCTTCAGGGGAGGCGGCCAGCGGAGGGCACGCCCTGGCGATCAAGGCCGGAGGACGCCGGGCCGCCAACCGCGGGCGTCGCAGAGCGGGGCCAGCAAGGTCCCTTTCAGACCTCTAACCCAGTAGGATGCGGCAATGGCCGTCGTAACCCATCATCTGCGAGGGCGGACGGACCGGATCCAGGCCTTCACCCAGGCTGAGGTCAAGGCGACGCGGGATCTGGAGCGCGCCGTCTTCGTAAGTTTTCGTCCGTGCTCTATTTTTTATTTTTCCGTTGTTTTCCTCTTTGTGGGGGCGCGTCAGCGCACCCATTGGGTGTAGCCCGTGAGATCCGGGCCAGCTGCGCGGCTGTTGGACCGAATCTTATCTTGCTGGCTTGTGCTGATTGTTTCTTCTTGTAGCGACTTACCTCTTACCGGGTCAATGTCTTCAACCGGCTCCTTGAGATGCATCAGTGTCTCAAGGAGGGGCTCGCCATCAAGGCGGAGGAGCTCCGTGTCGCAATAGGTGTTTCTTCTTCACGCTCTTTTTTAGTGGGGGCGCGCTAGCGCACCCACTTGGTGTAGCCCTTGAGATTCGGGCCAACTGCGTGGCAGTTGGGTCGAATCTTAATAAAGTAGTTTGTCACTGAGTTTTTCTTCTGCATCCGAGGTGCTTTCTTGGAGGACCCGGCAGATTCGGGACGGTTTTCGCTATGACCGGCTTGTCACGGACGTCGGCCGGCACGGGGCCGAGGTGGAGGCAGCGAAGCCAGCCGGCTGCGGGAGTAGCCGGCAGGAGACAAGATCCGGCTCGAGGCCGAGGTGGAGCGGCTCCAGGTGGAGGCCACCAAGGTCGTGGAGGCGCAGCAGGCCCTTGCCGAGGCAGACCAGCAGCGCGGCAAGCTAGCCGATGACAAGTGGCAGCTCGAGGCCGAGGTGGAGCGCCTAAAAGCGCTGGTGGCCATGGCGGAGGAGACCCGGATCCGGGAGAGGCCGTGAAGGCGGCTGAGGACAAGGACGCCGAGCTAAAGGTGGCCCTTGCTAAGGTCGCCGACCTGGAGAAAACATTGGAGGAGCGCGACCACACCATCGCCCGGGAGCGGTGCGGTACGTTGCTCGAAGCGCAGCACCTGGAAGAGTCCTTCTCGAGTAAGTGCTTTTCATTGGTTTTGTTGTTGCTGCCGGGTTGGGACTCCGGCCTCTCTTCCTTAGTAGTTTTCTTCTAACTTGCTTTTCTTCTTGACAGGGACCTTCCCGGAGACGCTCCCTCTGGCGGAGGAGGTCGTCCGCTTTCAGCGAGACCCGTAAGGAGTCATGGGCTCCGGGACCGACCCGAATGTGGCCTGGACATTCCTGGAGATCGTGACCGCCGCCCAAACCCTCCTGCGGGTCCTGAGCAACCAGATGGGGCGTCTTTCTCAGGCCGGCGTGGCGATGACGGCGGCCCTCTGGCCGGGTTCCATTGCACCGGGCAGCTTCACGCGGCTGGCGCGTTGGTTGGTGGCGGGCCCGAACCATCTTCACGAGTGGTGGGTCTCCGCCGCTCGCGCCGGCGCTGAGATGGCGCTTCAGTTCACGTTGTCGTGGCATCCGGACTTGGCACTGGATGCGTTGATGGGCCAGCGAGTCGGCTCGGAGAGCCAGCTACAGGCGGAGGCTGGCCGGGTCGCCGCCCGGGCCAGCTATATCGCCGGATTCGCGTTCCATGATGGGTTCCAGCCGGAGCAGGCAGAGGATGGCGGCATTGTGCCTGGTGAGGACTACGGCCTTCTTCTGGACGACCCGGAGGGTAGCTCCGAGGAGACGGGCGTCTATGCGGACGCCGAGGAGGAGGATACCGGCATCTCTACGCACCCGGCGGCTGCGCACTCTAGCGGAGGCGATGCCTGATTTCTTACTTGTAGAAATTTTATGTTAGGTAGCAGGTCCACCACCCCACTTGGGGTTTGATTGGGTGTAATGAATTCTCTTGGGCCTGTTTAAATTTATGATGTATGAGCTGTGTGAATGTTTCCGCCTTTGCTTCTCGTTTTTTGGAGTTGTTTTCTTGCGACTTCCTCCCTTTGGGTTTCACCCCCGCGAGTCTGACGGCCAGGGCTCTGGTCTATGACAAGGGGTTCAGCCTTTGAGAGGGACGCGCAGTACTTGGGCTTTTGAAACATTTGGAGTGAGCGAAACACCCACTAGGCCGACTGGCGGCAATCCGGTGGGCCGGGTTGGCCAGCAGCTGGTCGTGTAGTAGCTTAAAGTGGTGTGGCCGGGACGAGCGATCCGACGACATGCAGAAACTTCGTGGATGCCTTCGCCTTCGCTTTTCGTTTTTAGGGCCATTTTCTTGTAACTCTCCCTCTTTGGGCCTCCCGACCTATGAGTCTGACGGCCAAGGCTTTGGTCTGTGACAAGGGGTTCGGTTTTGAAAGGAGCATTCAATACTTAGTCTTTCAAAACGTGGAGCGCGAGCAAAACACCCACTGGGCCGGCTGGCGGCCATCCGGCGGGCCGGGTTGGCGAGCAGCCGGTCGTGCGATAACTTATGGTGGCGGGACCAGGTTGGGCGACCCGACAATTTTTCACTTGGTGTTCATGGCGTACTGTTGGTTTTGTTCTCATGCGCTTGCTAGCCCACAGT
>NW_021202026.1:0-668 GCF_002162155.2 Triticum dicoccoides
GGTCGCCGGCGCCCCGCCAACCTCGCCCCGCTCTGCGCCTCGCCGGCGCCCCCCCTCGGGCGCCCTGTTGGGGCCGACCACCACGCCCGCACACCGGTGCCCGTTGCCCGCAACCGCGCCCGTTGCGCCCGAACCCGCTAAGGCCCCTGTGCCTATGACATGAGGGGCCCAGGCCCTAGAACGAAAATAAAAAAAAGAGGATTTAAAATAATTATCATAATAATAATAATAATAAAATAATTAAAATATTAATTAGTTAATTAATCAAAGAATTAATTAACTTAATTAATCCTGATTAGATTAACCTAATCACCTAGTTTAGTTAATTAATCCGTTAGGCTAATTAACAGTCAATGACATGCGGGACCCACACGTCAGGTTGACCCAGTCAACTCTGTTGACTGCTGACGTCAGCATGACATCATGCTGATGTCATAAATCCATTTTCCGAATTAATTGAATAATTAATTAAATTTCAGAAATTAATAAAATCTTTAGAAAATCATACCTTTTAATCCGTAACTCGGATTAAAATATTTTCAACATGAAAGTTGCTCAGAACGACGAGACGAACCCGGATACGTAGCCCGTTCGTCCACCACACACCCCTAACATATCAAACCCGCAACTTTCTCCCTCCGGTTCATCTGTCCGAAAACACGGAACAC
>NW_021202027.1:0-1358 GCF_002162155.2 Triticum dicoccoides
ACGAGGAAGTAATCGTGGCAACCAACCCACGTGGTTCACCATCTCATCATGATTCCGATGCATCAATAATAAAGAGCTAAAAATGACATGCATATAAAAAGGGGTATCATAGTCATGGTCAAAGGGCTGCTTGCCTTGGTTGGCTTGATCTTCAAAGTCTTCAGGCCCTGCTCCTCCTTCTTCCTCAGCGACCTCGTCAAATACGGGATCTAACGTCGCAAGAAAACAACGGGAAAATAAGACAATAATAAAAACAGAAAAGTCAAAGTGCTCACAAAAATGTCAACTTAATTTTGTAAAATACTAGGAGGAAGGCTAGGAAGGGGACAACTTTTGGTTTTGGTTCTGGAGCAGCAAAATAGGAGTTATGGATTTTTAAAGGCTTATTTAAATGCTGAAAATCACATTTAAATATTTACAGAGAAGAAAAGGTTGTTGGATTTGAATCAAAGTTGCACCATTAAATAGGTTGCAATATTCTAGGAATTTAGAATTTGGAATCAATTCATTTGGATTAATATTCTGTCCTGTGGAATATTTGGAAATAATACAGAAAAGGAAAAAGAAAAACGGCGCTGTGCCACTGGGCCAGAGAGGCCACAGCAGCAGCAGGCCCGGGGGGGGAAACCCAGCCCACGCGGCCGCCACGTCGAAGGCGTAAAGGCTGAATACGCCTTCGGCCGACGGCGGATCGGTGCGCGCGCGCGCGCATGTTTTAAACCTGACGGGTGGATCCCACCCGTCAGGGCGTGAGGCTGACTGGCCGGCCCCACGGCGGCCGTCGTCTACCTCCAGCCAGAGGCGACGGCGAGCTCGCCGGCGGCGATACAGGGCACGGGAAGGGGCGCGGAGGCTACCGTTGGACTCAGGAGCGAGTCGCGGTTCTGGTGGTGGTGGAGACGGTCGCCGGGGTGGCCTGCTTCGCCGGCGACGAGGTCCCGCGGCGGAGGTGCTTCGGGCGCCGGTGGCTCCGGCCGTTTCCGGCTGCAAAACAAGGGGGAAAGAGAGGGGAAAGCATCAGTGAGGCGAGGGGAGTCCAGTTCGAGAGAGAAAAGGGGCGGAGGAGGCCTGTACCCGCAGATCGACGGCGACCCGAGGCGGCGGAACTCGAGCTCGATCTCGAGCTCGGGCGGCTCTGGAGAGAAGTGGGTGGTTCCGGAGGTTGATTGGGTGTGTGGAGGAGCGACAGGGAGGAAGAGAGAGGCTCGGGGGCGCCTTATATAGGCTGGCCGCGGTTCACCGTAGGCGTGGCCTACGGGCGCCCGCGGGATCGGCTCTGGAGGCCGTTGGAGAGGGGTTGGAGCTGTCCACGGTGCTCGTGGGGATGGAGTAGGGCGCCAGGGAGAAGGAGAGAGAGC
>NW_021202028.1:0-1346 GCF_002162155.2 Triticum dicoccoides
TCGTCATTTCATCATATTGCTTGGACTTGCCCGTGGTTGATTGTATCCTTGTTGCTTGTTTGTCTTGTTGGGTAGAGCCGGGAGACGAGTTCGCTACCGAGGAGACCGTTGAGTTTGCTTGTGAGGATCCAGTCAACTCTGACAACTGTGCAGGCAAGATGATCATACCCTCGAAATCACTACTATCTTTGCTATGCTAGTTTGCTCGCTCTTTTGCTTTGCCACTGCTGCGATGCCTACCTTTTGCCTGTCAGCCTCCCAATTGCCATGTTGAACCCCTAACCCACCATTGTCCTAGCAAACCGTTGATTGGCTATGTTACCGCTTTGCTCAGCCCTTCTTATAGCGTTGTTAGTTGCAGGTGAAGATTGGAGCCGTTCCTCGTGGGAACATTTATGTACTTGTTGGGATATCATTATATTGCTATGTTATCTTAATGCATCTATACACTTGGTAAAGGGTGGAAGGCTCGGCCTCTCGCCTAGTGTTTTGTTCCACTCTTGCCGCCCTAGTTTCCGTCATATCGGTGTTATGTTCCCGGATTGTGCGTCCCTTACGCGGTTGGGTTATAATGGGAACCCCTTGATAGTTCGCCTTGATTAAAGCTTTTCCAGCAATACCCAACATTGGTTTTACCATTTGCCACCTAGCCTCTTTTTCCCTCGGGTTTCCGGAGCCCGAGGGTCATCTTATTTTACCCCCCCCCGGGCCAGTGCTCCTCTGAGTGTTGGTCCACCTGTCAGCTACCGGTGGCTACCAGGGGCAACTCTGGGCTGGCCTACCCGTACCTAAGACAATCTGAGTGTGCCCTGAGAAAGAGATATGTGCAGCTCCTATCGGGATTTGTCGGCACATTCGGGCGGTGTTGCTGGACTTGTTTTAACCTGTCGAAGTGTCTTGAGTTACCGAGATACCGAGTCTGATCGGAACGTCTTGGGAGGAGGTCTATTCCTTCGTTGACCGTGAGAGCTTGTCATGGGCTAAGTTGGGACTCCCCTGCAGGGATTGAACTTTCGAAAGCCGTGCCCGCGGTTATGGGCAGATGGGAATTTGTTAATGTCCGGTTGTAGATTACTTGAACTAAACTTAATTAAAATGAATCAACCGTGTGTGTTACCGTGATGGCCCCCTTCTCGGCGGAGTCCGGGAGGTGGACACGGTGTTGGAGTTATGCTTGCGCAGGATGTTCCTTTTAGCTTCTCGCTCGTGCTTCGCCTTCTCTTCTCGCTCTCTTTTGCGTATAAGTTAGCCACCATATATGCTAGTCGCTTGCTGCAGCTCCACATATATTTGCCTTATCCATTCCCATGAGCTTAAATAGTTTTGATCGCGTGGGTGTGAGATTG
>NW_021202029.1:0-1769 GCF_002162155.2 Triticum dicoccoides
GCATCTTGACTTGCACAGTCGACATAGTGGTGGTGGTGGTGGCGCCATTTTTCCTAAAGCAATATGAGCAAAGGACTAACGATCAACTAAATCAAAATGTTCTAAGTGAACTAAATCAACTAGCCTACTAAATCAACTAAATCAAAATGTCCTAAATCAACTAAATCAACTAGCCTACTAAATCAACTAAATCAAAATGTTCTGAGTCAACTAAATCAACTAGCCTACTAAATCAACTAAATCATATCAACTAAATCAAAATGTTGCATATGAACTAGCCTACTAAATCAACTAAATCAAAATGTTCTAAGTCAACTAAATCAACTAGCCTACTAAATCAACTAAATCAAAATGTTCTAAGTCAACTAAATCAACTAAATGAACTAGCCAACTAAATCAACTAAATCAAAATGTTCTAAGTCAACTAAATCAACTAGCCTACTAAATCAACTAAATTATATCAACTAAATCAAAATGTTGCATATGAACTAGCCTACTAAATCAAAATGTAGCGGGCAGGAGGGAGAAGGAGGGGCGACTCGAGGAGGGAGAAGAGAGTAGGATGGAGGAGGAAAGCGGAGCGAGGAGGGGCCGGCCGGCGCGGCCACTTGAGGGAGGACGGAGGAGGAAGGCGGAGCGAGGAGGGGCCGGCCGGCACGCCCAGTTGAGGGAGGACAGAGGAGGAAGGCGGAGCGAGGAGGGGCCAGCCAGCGGCGAGTGGAGAGGGAGGACGGAGGAGGAGGCCGGTACCGAGTCCAGCAAGGAGGAGGGGGTGATGGCGCGCGGCACAGATGGAGGAGGGGCGACGAGGGTGGACCGGCGCGGCGCAGACGGAGGATTGAGTGTGTGAGTGTGTGAGTGGATCGGACAGAGGAGATGGGGGTGGGAGATGAATGGCTTAGCAGTAGCGCGCGGTAGGAAAATACGCTACTGCTAAGCTATCTAGCAGCAGCGCCTTTTACAATAAAGCGCTACTGCTATGTGTCAGCATGTAAAAATAGACTTTGTTCAATATATCAAAAATACATTGATCATCAATGATCTTTTTGTGTACAATCTGATTTGTCAATATGAGTCCTCGCCGGTTTAGGAACAGGTGAAGACTCATATTGCAGCCACAAATTCTACACATAGAGTTCAGTGAAGACCAAGTGCTTGTCAAAGTTTGAGAAGTAACATATTTAAGGTGGTAGAAACTCTCTTCACGGAGCGAGGTGGGACTAAATTTTTGTAGGAAACTTATCAGTAGTGCTTATCTGAGAAATGCGCTGCTACTATGCTACGTAGCAGTAGAGCCCGTCGCTATAACGCGTTGCTGCTATAACTAGCCTCGCGGCAGCCTCGTGGGTATTATAGCAGCAGTGCGTCTTTGAGCGGGCGCGCTACTGCTATATTTGTTTCAGCAGTGAGTTTCGGCAGAGCACGCTACTGCTAATTAGCAGCAGTGCCTTATTTTAAATTGCACTGGTGATAAGATTCTGTGTATAGGCTTTTCCCCAGTAGTGTATGGAGATGCCCATCAATTGATGTCAACATGAGGAGTAGGTATTGCCATGCAACGGATGCACTAGAGCTATGAATGCTCAACAAAAGAAAACTAGTGGGTGTGCATCCAACCTGCTTGCTCACGAAGACCTAGGGCATTTGAGGAAGCCCATCGTAGGAATATACAAGCCAAGTTCTATAATGAAAAATTCCCACTATTATAAAAAAGACAACTTATGAGACTCAGTACATGAAAAACAAGTTGCTACTTTGAAGCACAATAT
>NW_021202030.1:0-1901 GCF_002162155.2 Triticum dicoccoides
GCCCCGCTCCGGGTAGCAGGAGAACAGAACACAACAGTGTCTCAGTCGTGGAATAGGATTCACAGGAGTGTCTGTCTCCATATCGTTTCGGGATGTCCGTCTCCGTATCGTTTCTATCCGCGCAATCAAAAGCACACACCTCAGTTTTAGTACAACTGCGCAAAATGAGATGGCTATCCCTCGTTGCCGTCGTCTAACCTCCCGTCTTCAAGGTATCCATACATTGGTAGTAACTAAGGTAGAATAACCAACGCAATCTAAAAGAAGCTGATTCGTACATTTTACTTCCTGATTGAAGTGCAGGGACAAGCGAAAACAACTGCATCCTAGTCCGGAATGCACTTTCTACCGGTTCATCCATGGACCGAGGACTAGCTGGCACGGCTACACGGCAGTTTTTTGGACAGGTGCGCGGACAAGAGGCATTGTGGTCTGCTTATTTCTGCAAGTAGCGGTGCTTAAATTTAGTGGAACGCACAAGAATTTCACCTGGTCAGTACACTGCATGGTTCAGTTCAGCATTCCAGCTGAGACCCCAATTATAATTGGTTATTCTGGAATGAGAGAACCTAACCCTGGATGGTGGCAACAAGAAAAAACCAGAGTGAACTCCAGGAAATTTAAGCCTGCCGGGAGGCCCTTTGCTCAGAGAAGCCTTGCTTGTTTTTTCCTGATTTGTAAACCTTCTCACAACTTTGTCTTTTGTTGTGAACTAGTATAACTTTGTCTTTTCAAGTTTTTTATGAAGACGAGTTTAATGTGAGTGTTCCACATGAGCGCTGGACTAGCGTGTGAACGTTTCGTATTTATTACATTGTGGCCTCAGTTAACTGCATGAACCACTGTAACAAGTTACATAGTTGCTTATATGTCAGACAGCAGATTGTTGATTGTTAGCTGGTCGATAGCCTAGTGTTGAAGCGAGCTCAGCCAATGTGCCTTGTTTTGCACAACTGCTTACAAGTGGGGTAGCACCAACAGTGTTCACATTTACTTATGTATGCGTCGGTGCATAGTTCTCGAACGAGTGCTCTATTTCATCAAAACAAACACTGCTCGTATGATAAACCGTGACAACTTACGTCTTACCATGCCATATTCATGAAAAAACTAGTGAGGACGCATCTGTTTCGGCAACAATTATGATGGTTCTCACATGATTCACAGGCACACAAAAGTAGCAGCAGTTCCCATATACGGATTCAAACAGAGTACTAGCCCCAGAGGGGTCGATAACAGGCAAGGTTCGGATAATTAGACACAATCCAAACTACTATTAAACACTAGCTGGGGCAACTATTTCATGCCTCGATCTAATTTGGGCTGGACACAAGACGGACCTTGCCATGAACATCATCGAGGACGTCCCGCAGCAGCTCAATCCTGTGAACCTTCATGAAGACAACCTGGTGGCCTTGCCACTGATAAACTTGTTTGTGGAGGCATGCCACGTTATCTTCCTGCGTAAGCTTGACAAGAACAATATGCCTCACAAACGAAGGAGTAGCTTTGGACTTCTTGTGCTTCAGTACACCCTGGACAACACGCCTGACAATAGTGAGGCTTGAATACAACTCTTCATTGGTATAACCGCAAATGGCTTCCAGGATCCAACAGCCTAAGAACTTTGTTTTCCTAGTGCGTATATTCAGGTCATCCGCCTCATAGCGAGTGACATGTACAACCACACAATCCATGTCTGCATCAGGGCTCTAATTGAAATAGAAACAAATTCTGAATTACTTTTCAGTATAAGAAACACAAGTTATTTAAACCACTATGTATAGCATGTCATCGAATCTAATAAAATTTTGCATTATTAATCACCACATACTTAGATGAAAAACCACAATCGACATCAGCAAAGAAGAAAATCACCTTGGGCAGCTCAGCAGGGGGGG
>NW_021202031.1:0-1046 GCF_002162155.2 Triticum dicoccoides
TTCTATATTATTTCCCATCAAGAGTATGTCATCTACATATAATATGAGAAATGCTACAGAGCTCCCACTCACTTTCTTGTAAACGCAGGCTTCTCCATAAGTCTGCATAAACCCAAACGCTTTGATCATCTCATCAAAGCGAATGTTCCAACTCCGAGATGCTTGCACCAGTCCATAAATGGATCGCTGGAGCTTGCATACTTTGTTAGCGTTCCGAGGATCGACAAAACCTTCCGGCTGCATCATATACAGTTCTTCCTTAAGATGCCCGTTAAGGAATGCTGTTTTGACGTCCATCTGCCATATCTCATAATCATAGTATGCGGCAATTGCTAACATGATTCGGACGGACTTTAGCTTCGCTACGGGAGAGAATGTCTCATCGTAGTCAATCCCTTGAACCTGTCGATAACCCTTAGCGACAAGTCGAGCTTTATAGATGGTAACATTACCATCCGCATCCGTCTTCTTCTTAAAGATCCATTTGTTTTCTATCGCTCGCCGATCATTGGGCAAGTCTGTCAAAGTCCATACTTTGTTTTCATACATGGATTCTATCTCGGATTTCATGGCTTCAAGCCGTTTGTTGGAATCCGGGCCCGCCATTGCTTCTTCATAGTTCGAAGGTTCATTGTTGTCTAACAACATGATTTCCAGGACAGGGTTGCCGTACCACTCTGGTGCGGAACGTGTCCTTGTGGACCTACGAAGTTCAGCAGTAACCTGATCCGAAGTACCTTGATCATTATCATGGATTTCCTCTTCAGTTGGTGTGGGCATCACAGGAACGGTTTCCTGTGCTGCGTCACTATCCCGCTCAAGAGGTAGTACTTCATCGAGTTCTACTTTCCTCCCACTTACTTCTTTCGAGAGAAACTCTTTTTCCAGAAAGCATCCGTTCTTGGCAACAAAGATCTTGCCTTCGGATCTTAAGTAGAAGGTATACCCTACAGTTTCCTTAGGGTATCCTATGAATACGCATTTTTCCGACTTGGGTTCGAGCTTTTCAGGTTGAAGTTTCTTGACATAAGCTTCGCATCCCCAAA
>NW_021202032.1:0-1421 GCF_002162155.2 Triticum dicoccoides
AGATTGTTGCTCCTGAAAGAGGGACTGTGCACTGGTCACTGGCTGGCTCGTGCGCTGGCTCGTGCACTGGCTCAGGCTCGGGTCGATCCGACGAAGCTGTGTGTAGGAGATACTAGGAGTGATCACAGCATCGAGAACCGCCTCCCGACCGTGCTCCTTGGGCCCCATGCTCACCACCGCCCTGTCGGCCAGTGGCGCCGCAATGGGGTCAGGTGTGTCAGGATGTAAGTTCAGATACGCTTCGGAGTAGGCCTTCTTCCTCCCCGCGGTCTTCTTGCCGTAGTACTTGGGCTCGCCATGCTTGGAGTCCTTCTGCGTATGGGCGATCTCCCACGCCTTCATGTGTGAGAGCGGCCGCTTCAGTTTCTCCTCCTGCACCACCAAACAGAGGTTAGTCATACATAAGAAAGTGATGGTAAATAGAAGAAGAAGAATGTTTAATGGGGTTAGTCATACATTAACTGCCTTGTGGAGATAGTGGTTTCGGTTTCCCTGAGCATGTACTCCCTCTGTCCCTCGGTTAGCCTTATTTTTGGTTCTCATAGCCGCCTAGGCTCCATCCTCATCACACCAAAGATCCACCAATGCCGCCCAGGACTCGTCTTTTCCATAACACCAATTTGGACACACCTACATAATAAAAGCATAATGGCATGTAGGTGTGTCCAAATTGGTGTTATGGAAGCATAAAGCATAAAGCATGATGTACCACAAGGTAATGAAAGCATAATGAAAGCATAATATATGAAAGCATAATGAAAAATCTTTTATACTTACCGCCAAGAACTCGGGCCTCTCCAAGGTAATGCCCATCCTCCGCGCTTCTTCCTTGGTCATCTTCACACCAAGAACGTCGTGGTAGTATGTGGAGATGGACACATAGCGCACCTCGTACTGCATCTGGCGGGCCTTCTTCTTGCACTGGCGCAGCACGATCTGGTCCGCTCTAGCCCTGTGCTTCGGAAGAACTCGATAGAATTTCTACAATCATGCATGAAACAAGAATGGAAGAAGCCATGAGTTAAATCATTCATGAAACTAGAATGGACTTGTGCTTCTGAAGAGAACTCACCCAGAAAGTAGTGATCACGGCCTTGGCATGGGTCTCATGGTCCGCGTGGCGGGCCGCTTCCTAGTGGTCCCAGCTCGTGGCCAAAACCCGACGGTCCGGTTGCCTGACTGGATCCGGACAGTACAACCCCGGCCAATATAACTTCAGCAAGACGGTGATGAGGCCGTTGGGAATACGGACCCCTTTAGAATATATCCAGTTGTTGCAAAAGAATGAACTATTAGCATGTGACAAGAAAAATAAATAACAACCGGAATAAGCATGTGACAAGCAAAATAATGAACCACTTACTCTTTTCCCGTGGGCTCAATGAGCCACTTCTGCTCCTCAGTAGCAAGAACCTGCTTTG
>NW_021202033.1:0-931 GCF_002162155.2 Triticum dicoccoides
TTCAAATTTCAAATTCAAATATGGCCTTTTAAAGTGCTTTTCCTTGTTCTGCTTAAAACATCAATTTAACTTGTTTGATCATGCATGAAAATAGTACAGATGGATAGATTGGATTTTTCTGATCATTTTTCATATATAATTTGTCCAATTTGGAGTTACAGAATAAAAGTTATGAATTTTTGAAGTTTAAATAATATTCTGGAATTTCCTGATTTAATTTAAATCCAGAAAATCAATTACTGCGTCAGCCTGACGTCAGTGTGACGTCAGCAGGTCAACGGAACTGGTCCAGGTCAAACCTGACAGTGGGTCCCGCATGTCAGGGTGATTATTTTAATTAAAACTTAATTAAAACTAATCCTGTTTAAATAACAGGGCTGGGCCCCACCTGTCATTGACTCAGGGGAGTCAACCAGGGCCCACCCGTGGTCAAAGTTAATGTCGGCTGCCGGCGTTTAGTCGCCAGCGAGCCCGACGCGGCGGCGGAAGTGGTTTTGGTCATTTCGGCCACCAAACGAACCGCGGAGACCACCGGAGTGGAGCTGAGGCCAACCCGCAGCTCTTGGCGGAGCCCGTTGGGGTCGGGGTGGCCGGAGTCGACGGTGGCGAGCTCGGCTGCGGCCGCCGGGGTTCGGTCGTGCACGGGAACGGTGCTGGAGCTCGAAGTCGAGCAAAGCGAGGCGCTAGGGATGCTCTACGGGGTCTTGCGAACTCGTTGGACTCGCCGGGGTGACCAAATGGTCACCGGAGCTGCGTCGACGGCGAGCTCGGCGACGGCGGAGGTTCGGCCGTGGTGGGGAGGTGGCTACGGTGAGGGAACGAGGGGAAGGAGAGGGGGAAACGGTGGCGTAGCTCACCGCGGTTGCAGTGGGCGTCGAAGTGGGCTCGGGGACGCGCTGGAGACGGCGAATCGACGGCGACGGTGGTCGGA
>NW_021202034.1:0-1819 GCF_002162155.2 Triticum dicoccoides
TATCTATAAATGGTGAAACATTGTTCGGAAAAGTGAGGTGGATGGAGCATTCCTTTTTAATCTGGGAATGGATGTCGATGAGTTTAATTTGTTTTCGGAAAAATATTATTAATAAAATATTTATCATATAGTTATTTGCGAAGTCTAAATTTCATCACTAAGCTCGATATGTTACAAGTTTCACTTATTCACAATTAATTTCCTTCTCTACTCGTTTTGTATCTGTTAATTGCGAACATGACCGTAAGGAGGAGGGGCCGGCCGGCGGGGCCAGTGGAGGGAGGGCGGAGGAGGAAGGCGGAGCGAGGAGGGGCCGGCCAGCGGCGTGTGGAGAGGGAGGACGGAGGAGGAGGAGGCCGGTACCGAGTCCAGCAAGGAGGAGGAGGTGACGGCGGTGCAGACGGAGGAGGGGCGACGGCCGGGGGTGGACCGGCGCGGGGGATTGAGAGGGGATCCAGTGAGTGTGTGACTGTGTGACTGGATCGGATAGAGGAGATGGGGGTGGGAGATGAATGGATTAGCAGTAGCGTGCTATAGGGAAAGACGCTACTGCTAAGCTACCTAGCAGCAGCGCCTTTCACAATAAAGCGCTACTGCTATGTGTCAACATGTAAAAATAGACTTTGTTCAATATATCAAAAATACATTGATCATCAGTGATCTTTTTGTGTACAATCTGATTTGTCAATATGAGTCCTCACCGGTTTAGGAACAGGTGAAGACTCATATTGCAGCCACAAATTCTACACATAGAGTTCAATGAAGACCAAGTGCTTGTCAAAGTTTGAGAAGTAACATATTTAAGGTGGTAGAAACTCTCTTCACGGAGCGAGGTGGGACTAAATTTTTGTAGTAAACTTAGCAGTAGCGCTTATTGGAGAAATGTACTGCTACTATGCTATGTAGCAGTAGCGTCCGTCGTTATAATGCGTTGCTGCTATAACTAGACTCGCGGCGTCCTCGTGGGAATTATAGCAGTAGCACGTCTTTGAGCGGGCGCGCTACTGCTATATTTGTTTCAGCAGCAAGTTACTCCTGAGCACGCTACTGCTAATTAGCAGCAGCGCCTTATTTTAAAGCGCGTTGCTGATAAGATTCTGTGTATAGGCTTTTCCCTAGTAGTGTAGAGATAATATATAATATACCCTTTTGTCCTTGGTGCGGTCTAATTAATTCCATCACAGGTCCTACCATTTTCATTGCAGGTCCGATGATCCTTCACTACAGGAATCGTGGGCTATGCCTACGGTTAAAACCGTTGGAAAAGGGCCGAATACCATCGGCATAGACTATCTCTACGGTTACCGTAGGAATATCCCCATCGGCATAAATAGTGTCGGTATACCTCCACTGCCCTTCAACATAGAAAAACCGTTGGCATAGACTATTTGTGCCTATGGTAACCGTCGGTATATATCCCCGTCGGCTCCCGTAGGCATTGTTCGTAGTGTCTCCTATTCCTATGGGATCTTGCATTGTTCGTAGTGTCTCCTGTTCCTACGGTATACCTCCAAGCTTGTTATGGGATCTTGCATTTCGTAGTGTCTCCTATTCCTATTGTTCCTTATATCCCTGTAGATGATATCATCTTCTACTCATATTAGTGTGTGATTTTCACCTTTTTGGTATACTAAATCAGTCTAGGAACATGTAAAGACGGACCGGGAAAATAGAGCTTTTTGTATCTTTGTCGTTTCTTTCCTTTTGTTTCTGTTCTTTCGGTTGTATGATGGTTGTAATGTGCGACTGTTGCTTTATCTATAAAGCGGGCAAAATCCTTTTTCTGATCTATGCAGGCGAAGCTATGATCCTCTCTACA
>NW_021202035.1:0-1244 GCF_002162155.2 Triticum dicoccoides
AGTTATATGACAGATTCATACATGGCAGGAACAATAATAAGTAGGCATGTTTATGAGCTTGAACCACTCACCACAGAGCAATACATGGCATGGAAAGGAAACCAACAGTAAGAAGACATGTTTATGAAGCCAAGCATGGCAAGAGCAAGTTCATAGGGTGCATGGATCACTAGGAAATCACATGGCAAAACTGAACTTCATGTTAATAGGCTGACAGCAACATCATTTAGCAACTTTGGAGCAAGATATGAACAATCTACAGCAAGCTATAAATGCAACCAGGGGCATGGATTGATATCTCATAACCATATGTACAAAACATCCTTACTGAAGTATCTCAAAATAAGCATGGATCTCTCTGTAGCATCAAGTTTACATGGCATAAAAATAACAGCAGAATAGGACTGAAATCAGCAACATCACGAGGCCTAGTTTACATGCTTGTGCTAGTCACCACATTGATCACAAAAATACATGGCATACACCCTTGGAAAGATGGCATGGCATAGATCAAAACACATGTAGACATCAACCTCAGAGGATGCACACGTCAAACATGGCCAAAATGACAAATGAGCATGTTATAACAGTTTCAGCAGATTAACAGCAACATGCACTCTTGCAATGATGATTCAGGCATCAAGATGAGCTCAAATGAAAATGATGCAATGGAATGAAATGAAGTACTCGTCGAGGCGAACAATTTGACATATTACATGCACGAAACGGAGCAGTATGCATAGACTTATGGTACGATGAACATGGCATGAAAATATGCAATAATTTGGGGACTTAGTGGAAAAAACAGAGCCGAGCGCAATATAACTACGACGTGCACCGGGCGGGGAATAGTCGGGCTTCTCACCAGAGTGGCCTTGGGCCGGAGAGAGGCAGAGCTGGGCCGGTCGGAACTGGGCCGGGGGGGCCGGACCATGAGGAAGGCGCTGGGGCGCGTCGTCTCCTCCCGATCCGATCGGGAGCGAGGTAGGGCGAGAAGGCGGCGGCGCCTTGCAACTCCGGCGAGGGTACAAGGACGCCGGGGAGGCCGTGGGGAGCTGGGGCTGCCAGATCTGGTCGCCGGGGCCCCCTTCCGGCCGGATCTGAGACCGGGGCGGTTTGGGAGGACGCCGACGAGGAGCGGCGAGCATGGCAGAAGGCGGCGGCGGCTGGACAAGGCGGCGGCGTCGGGCGGAGGTTCGCGGGACCGGCAGGAGGCGAGCGTGAGCGGGGCGGCGGCGACTCGG
>NW_021202036.1:0-984 GCF_002162155.2 Triticum dicoccoides
ATAGCCACCGAGTCAAAGCTGGCTTGCTGCAGTTAAACCCCACCATCCCCTTTGTTGATAATGATGCATATGTAGTTAGTTCTGATGTAAGTCTTGCTGGGTACATTTGTACTCACGTTTGCCTATTTTATGTTTTTGCAGAGAGACTTCAGTCTCACTATTAGTTCCGCTTGGACTTCGACGTTTAGCTTGTTACCTCAGCTACGATCTTGTGCCCTCGGCAGGATCTGGTAGATAGTCAGGCTTCTCAGCCTTTTTCATTTATAGTTGTCTGTACTCAGACATGATAGCTTCCGCTTGTGCTTTGATTTGTATGCTCTGATTGTTGGGTCATGAGACCCCTGTTTGTAATATCTCGCTCCTCGGAGCCTAATGAATAAACTACTTGAGTCGTAGAGTCATTTTGTGATACCATGTTGTATTGCACATATCGAGCATATTGTGCGTATGTTATTGAAATGCTTGGTATGTGTGGGATCTGACTATCTAGTTGTTTATCTTTAGTAGCCTCTCTTACTGGGAAATTGTCTCCTAGTGTTTCCACCGAGCCATGGTAGCTTGCTACTGCTCCGGAACACTTAGGCTGGCCGGCATGTGTCCTTCTTCGTTCCTGTGTCTGTCCCTTCGGGGAAATGTCACGCGATGAATACCGGAGTCCTGTTAGCCCGCTACAGCCCGGTTCACCGGAGTCCTGCTAGCCCAGTGCTACAGCCTGGATTCACTCGCTGATGACCGACACGTTCGATGCTGGGTCATGGATGCCTGTCCCTGTAAGTCTGTGCCACTTTGGGTTTACGACTAGCCATGTCAGCCCGGGCTCCTTATCATATGGATGCTAGCGACACTGTCATATACGTGTGCCAAAAGGCGCAAACGGTCCCGGGCAAAAGTAAGGCGACACCCGTGGGAATACCGTGCGTGAGGCCGCAAAGTGATATGAGGTGTTACATGCTAGATCGATGTGGCATTGAGTCGGGGTCCTGA
>NW_021202037.1:0-1422 GCF_002162155.2 Triticum dicoccoides
ACTCCTGGATACCGTAGGAGTGCTTTGGGTGTATCAAACGTCACAACGTAACTGGGTGACTATAAAGGTGCACTACAGGTATCTCCGAAAGTATCTATTGTTTTATGCGGATCGAGACTGGGATTTGTCACTCCGTGTAAACGGAGAGGTATCTCTGGGCCCACTCGGTAGGACATCATCATATGCGCAATGTGACCAAGGAGTTGATCACGGGATGATGTGTTACGGAACGAGTAAAGTGACTTGCCGGTAACGAGATTGAACAAGGTATTGGATACCGACGATCGAATCTCGGGCAAGTAACATACCGATAGACAAAGGGAATTGTATACGGGATCGATTGAGTCCTTGACATCGTGGTTCATCCGATGAGATCATCGTGGAACATGTGGGAGCCAACATGGGTATCCAGATCCCGCTGTTGGTTATTGACTGGAGAACGTCTCGGTCATGTCTACATGTCTCCCGAACCCGTAGGGTCTACACACTTAAGGTTCGATGACGCTAGGGTTATAAAGGAAGCTTGTATGTGGTAACCGAATGTTGTTAGGAGTCCCGGATGAGATCCCGGACGTCACGAGGAGTTCTGGAATGGTCCGGAGGTAAAGATTTATATATAGGAAATCTTGTTTCGGCCATCGGGACAAGTTTCGGGGTCATCGGTATTGTACCGGGACCACCGGAAGGGTCCCGGGGGCCCACCGGGTGGGGCCACCTGCCCCGGGGGGCCACATGGGCTGTAGGGGGTGCGCCTTGGCCTACATGGGCCAAGGGCACCAGCCCCAAGAGACCCATGCGCCTAGGGAACCCTAGAGGGAAGAGTCCTCAAGGGGGAAGGCACCTCCGAGGTGCCTTGGGGAGGATGGACTCCTCCCCCCCCTCTTGGCCGCCGCACCAGATGCCATCTGGAGGCTTGGCCGCCGCCCCTTGGGGTGGGAAACCCTAAAGGGGGCGCAGCCTTCCCCTTCCCCTATATATATGAGGCCTAGGGGCTGCCCATAACACGTGATTTGATCTCTCGTTGGTGCAGCCCTGCCCCTCTCCCTCCTCCTCTTCTCCCATGGTGCTTGGCGAAGCCCTGCGGGATTGCCACGCTCCTCCACCACCACCACGCCGTTGTGCTGCTGCTGGATGGAGTCTTCCTCAACCTCTCCCTCTCTCCTTGCTGGATCAAGGCGTGGGAGACGTCACCGGGCTGTACGTGTGTTG
Organism: Triticum dicoccoides; assembly: GCF_002162155.2. Taxonomy (NCBI): domain Eukaryota; kingdom Viridiplantae; phylum Streptophyta; class Magnoliopsida; order Poales; family Poaceae; genus Triticum; species Triticum dicoccoides. The sequence continues at coordinate 1,210 of NW_021202037.1, forward strand.
AACGCGGAGGTGCCGTCCGTTCGGCACTTGATCATCGGTGATCTGAATCACGACGAGTACGACTCCATCAACCCCGTTCACTTGAACGCTTCCGCTTAGCGATCTACAAGGGTATGTAGATTCACTCCTCCTTCTACTCGTAGCTGGTTTCTCCATAGATAGATCTTGGTGACGCGTAGGAAAATTTTGAATTTCTGCTACGTTCCCCAACAG
>NW_021202038.1:0-1901 GCF_002162155.2 Triticum dicoccoides
GCCCCGCTCCGGGTAGCAGGAGAACAGAACACAACAGTGTCTCAGTCGTGGAATAGGATTCACAGGAGTGTCTGTCTCCATATCGTTTCGGGATGTCCGTCTCCGTATCGTTTCTATCCGCGCAATCAAAAGCACACACCTCAGTTTTAGTACAACTGCGCAAAATGAGATGGCTATCCCTCGTTGCCGTCGTCTAACCTCCCGTCTTCAAGGTATCCATACATTGGTAGTAACTAAGGTAGAATAACCAACGCAATCTAAAAGAAGCTGATTCGTACATTTTACTTCCTGATTGAAGTGCAGGGACAAGCGAAAACAACTGCATCCTAGTCCGGAATGCACTTTCTACCGGTTCATCCATGGACCGAGGACTAGCTGGCACGGCTACACGGCAGTTTTTTGGACAGGTGCGCGGACAAGAGGCATTGTGGTCTGCTTATTTCTGCAAGTAGCGGTGCTTAAATTTAGTGGAACGCACAAGAATTTCACCTGGTCAGTACACTGCATGGTTCAGTTCAGCATTCCAGCTGAGACCCCAATTATAATTGGTTATTCTGGAATGAGAGAACCTAACCCTGGATGGTGGCAACAAGAAAAAACCAGAGTGAACTCCAGGAAATTTAAGCCTGCCGGGAGGCCCTTTGCTCAGAGAAGCCTTGCTTGTTTTTTCCTGATTTGTAAACCTTCTCACAACTTTGTCTTTTGTTGTGAACTAGTATAACTTTGTCTTTTCAAGTTTTTTATGAAGACGAGTTTAATGTGAGTGTTCCACATGAGCGCTGGACTAGCGTGTGAACGTTTCGTATTTATTACATTGTGGCCTCAGTTAACTGCATGAACCACTGTAACAAGTTACATAGTTGCTTATATGTCAGACAGCAGATTGTTGATTGTTAGCTGGTCGATAGCCTAGTGTTGAAGCGAGCTCAGCCAATGTGCCTTGTTTTGCACAACTGCTTACAAGTGGGGTAGCACCAACAGTGTTCACATTTACTTATGTATGCGTCGGTGCATAGTTCTCGAACGAGTGCTCTATTTCATCAAAACAAACACTGCTCGTATGATAAACCATGACAACTTACATCTTACCATGCCATATTCATGAAAAAACTAGTGAGGACGCATCTGTTTCGGCAACAATTATGATGGTTCTCACATGATTCACAGGCACACAAAAGTAGCAGCAGTTCCCATATACGGATTCAAACAGAGTACTAGCCCCAGAGGGGTCGATAACAGGCAAGGTTTGGATAATTAGACACAATCCAAACTACTATTAAACACTAGCTGGGGCAACTATTTCATGCCTCGATCTAATTTGGGCTGGACACAAGACGGACCTTGCCATGAACATCATCGAGGACGTCCCGCAGCAGCTCAATCCTGTGAACCTTCATGAAGACAACCTGGTGGCCTTGCCACTGATAAACTTGTTTGTGGAGGCATGCCACGTTATCTTCCTGCGTAAGCTTGACAAGAACAATATGCCTCACAAACGAAGGAGTAGCTTTGGACTTCTTGTGCTTCAGTACACCCTGGACAACACGCCTGACAATAGTGAGGCTTGAATACAACTCTTCATTGGTATAACCGCAAATGGCTTCCAGGATCCAACAGCCTAAGAACTTTGTTTTCCTAGTGCGTATATTCAGGTCATCCGCCTCATAGCGAGTGACATGTACAACCACACAATCCATGTCTGCATCAGGGCTCTAATTGAAATAGAAACAAATTCTGAATTACTTTTCAGTATAAGAAACACAAGTTATTTAAACCACTATGTATAGCATGTCATCGAATCTAATAAAATTTTGCATTATTAATCACCACATACTTAGATGAAAAACCACAATCGACATCAGCAAAGAAGAAAATCACCTTGGGCAGCTCAGCAGGGGGGG
>NW_021202039.1:0-1362 GCF_002162155.2 Triticum dicoccoides
GAACATGCCGAACATCTAAGGCTAGTGTTGAAGAAACTTCGAGAGCACCGCCTTTATGCCAAGTTTTCCAAATGTGAATTTTGGTTGTCAGAAGTGACCTATCTGGGTCATGTAATATCTGGTAAAGGTATTGCTGTTAACCCTGAGCGAGTTCAAGCCGTCCTTAATTGGACTCCACCTGAATCGGTCAAGCAAGTTCGGAGTTTTCTGGGCTTAGCGAGCTATTGCCGTCGCTTTGTCGAAAATTTCTCCAAAGTTGCTAAACCTCTAACCGAACTCCTCAAGAAAGATAAAAAGTTTGAATGGACTCCACAATGTGAGCACAGCTTTCAGGAACTGAAAAGACGCCTGACTTCTGCTCCCGTTCTGGTACCGCCAGACTTCTCTAAGGACTTTGTTATCTACTGCGACGCCTCGCGACAAGGACTAGGTTGCATCCTCATGCAAGATCAACACGTAATTGCTTACGCTTCACGGCAATTGCACCCACATGAGGAGAATTATCCTACTCATGATCTAGAGCTTGCAGCCGTAGTCTATGCACTTAAGACCTGGCGACATTACCTCCTCGGTAACCGTTGCGAAATATTCACTGATCACCAAAGTCTGAAGTACATTTTCACCCAACCGGATTTGAATCTCAGGCAAAGACGTTGGGTTGAGTTGATCACAGATTTCGACTTAGGAATAACTTACACCCCAGGGAAAGCCAACGTCATGGCTGATGTGCTAAGTCGTAAATCTTATTGTAACAACCTGATGTTACAACAAAGTCAACCGCTTCTCCATGAGGAATTTCGGAAGCTTAACCTTCACATTGTTCCTCAAGGATTTCTTTCCACCTTGGTGGCGAAACCTACTCTTACGGATCAAATCATCGCTGCCCAAAAGCGAGATAAGGGAATATCTAAAATCAAGGAGAACATTGCTAGCGGAGGTGCTAGTTGTTTCTCCACAAATGATCATGGTGTTGTGTACTTTGGGAACCGTTTAGTGGTTCCCAAGAACCAGCATCTATGACAGTTGATCCTTAAGGAGGCTCATGAATCTCCTCTCACCATTCATCCCGGTAGTACTAAGATGTATCAGGACCTACGCCAGAGGTTCTGGTGGACTAGGATGAAGAGAGAAATTGCTCAGTATATTGCTAATTGCGACGTCTGTCGTCGTGTAAAAGCAGAGCATCAACGGCCTGCTGGCACCCTTCAACCCCTAGCTATTCCTGAATGGAAATGGGATAAAATTGGTATGGATTTCATTACCGGTTTTCCCAGGACCAAGAGAGGGAATAATGCTATCTTTGTCGTTGTCGATCGTCTTTCCAAAGTGGCCCATTTCTTACCTGTTCGTGAGAGTATAACC
>NW_021202040.1:0-1473 GCF_002162155.2 Triticum dicoccoides
CCAGATAGATATCATATACTTATTATGTAGTAGGAGGAAAGAAGAATGTAAGACAGATAGCAAGATAGTGTGTCTTTTTGTAGATGGACCATAGTCTCATAAATAGATGAAAGATTCAACGAGTTGCTCTTTTCTTGTGAGCATGATATTGGTCTAGAATATTTTTGTAGAAAACAATAGTTTAGAAAACAGAATCTAAGTATCAGGAAAAAACCTTTGTGGCGCCTCGGCGACTTGTTCTGGTGGAGGAAGTGGTTGTTCAGTGGTCCATGGACTTCTTATACTTCTGGTGAATCTTTATTATAGATCTGAGTCACCTTTTCACCAAAAAAGAGAAGAACCACCCTAGTAGAAGCGCTTAATATCAACTTTACTCTGGGCCAAAAGATTGTACTCGTATTCTTGTATTCCACTCAAATTTGATACATTGCTTCCATATCATTAGAGATGATTCATGCCATCTGCGATATCATTGGCAATGGCTTTTTTTCCACTCTTTGCCATAAGCATCGTGCATTGCAGCATCAATACACTAACAGCGGTAATAAGATGACTTTTCTCGCCAACATCCCTTTAAAAACGGCAAGCTTGACCAACTGGTAAAATTAAGGGCGGCTCGCAACACTGAACAATATAAACAGGAGCAAACTCGCAAACAGAGGCAGACTATCTTCATCAACGGACCCAACAGACTGAGCAAGCCAGCTGTTACCAGCAAGCAGAACTGAAGAACAGCATCAGGCACTATCTCATCTCACCATGACTAAGAAGCGGCACAGAAAATACTTGGGCGTCCACAAACATGGCGACAGTGGAGATGAAGTAATGCGGCAGTAGGGCCTTCTACATGTCTGAAGATCCACGACGGGTCGCCCGGTTGATCATGATCTTTTTTTTTTTGAAAACCCCCCATATATTAATCAGAAATAACAAAAATTTTACAATCATTCATTACAAAGCTAGCCACGCAGAGCGGAACACTATTACATAAAACACCGTCTGACCTACTATCATAACAAAATTTAGCAATCTCATGCGCCACCCTATTTGCCTGCGTGTCAATCTTCACTATCTTGAAATCCTTAATGAGGTTTGAGACACTCATTGCCTCCTTTTTTAGGTCCACAAAAGGAGACCTGTCAAAAGAATCTTTTGCCAGAAAAAAAGCAACAACTGCGCTGTCAGTCTCCAAAATAACAGGACTTTGCCAAGGTGATTACTGGCAATTATCCCAATGTTGGCAGATCTCATGCTCTCCACAAAACTAGCATCAACATTTATCTTAATATACCCTTGGTCCGGTGGCTCCCAATTACGATGAGCCTTCGCGATTGGTGTGATGTACCTCCCATTATCAATCACCCCCTTACCTTTGATACTTAAGTCAACTTGCGCACAGTTTTTGACATTTGTGAAGGATTTCCAGTAATTTCCCACAAAAGTGACAGAAGCACGTAAGGATTCTTTCCCCTT
>NW_021202041.1:0-1045 GCF_002162155.2 Triticum dicoccoides
TGGGTCATGTAATATCTGGTAAAGGTATTGCTGTTAACCCCGAGCGAGTTCAAGCCGTCCTTAACTGGACTCCACCCGAATCGGTCAAGCAAGTTCGGAGTTTTCTAGGCTTAGCGAGCTATTGCCGTCGCTTTGTCGAAAACTTCTCCAAAGTTGCTAAACCTCTAACCGAACTCCTCAAGAAAGATAAGAAGTTCGAATGGACTCCACAATGTGAGCACAGCTTTCAGGAACTGAAAAGACGCCTGACTTCTGCTCCCGTGCTGGTACCGCCAGACTTCTCCAAGGACTTTGTTATCTACTGCGACGCCTCGCGACAAGGACTAGGTTGCATTCTCATGCAAGATCGACACGTAATTGCCTACGCTTCACGACAATTGCACCCACATGAGGAGAATTATCCTACCCATGATCTAGAGCTTGCAGCCGTAGTCTATGCACTTAAGACCTGGCGACATTACCTCCTCGGTAACCGTTGCGAAATATTCACTGATCACCAAAGTCTGAAGTACATCTTCACCCAACCGGATCTGAATCTCAGGCAGAGACGTTGGGTTGAATTGATCTCAGACTTCGACTTAGGTATAACCTACACCCCAGGGAAAGCCAACGTCATGGCTGATGCGCTAAGTCGTAAATCCTATTGTAACAATCTGATGTTACAACAAAGTCAACTGCTTCTCCATGAGGAATTTCGGAAGCTTAACCTTCACATTGTTCCTCAAGGATTTCTTTCCACCTTGGTGGCGAAACCTACTCTTACGGATCAAATCATTGCTGCCCAGAAGCGAGATAAGGGAATAGCTAAGATCAAGGAGAACATTGCTAGCGGAGGTGCTAGTTGTTTCTCCACAAATGATCATGGTGTTGTGTACTTTGAGAACCGTCTAGTGGTTCCCAAGAACCAGCATCTACGGCAGTTGATCCTTAAGGAGGCTCATGAATCTCCTCTCACCATTCATCCCGGTAGCACTAAGATGTATCAGGACCTACGCCAGAGGTTCTGGTGGACTAGGATGAAGAGAGAAATTGCTCAGTATATTGC
>NW_021202042.1:0-818 GCF_002162155.2 Triticum dicoccoides
AATTAAACAATGAACTGCACACATGCATATTTTATCAATGACACATCAAAGGTTCATCAAGTTGCTAACCGCGATCGAGGAGTGTGGCTCCAACACTTCATGTCATGTTTGTTTCATACTCTTGGGGCATTTCATCAAACACCTTATGTGCATAAGAGGAACCAAAAGCAAACCTACACCCACTTGTGAAGAGAATGGCTCCAAATGGCTAAGTGTTGGCTGCTGGATGGGTATATATAGGGGAGGGGCTTTAGTTGCGGTTGGCCTGGCAAACCGTGACTAAAGGTGCCCGAAGGCCTTTAGTCGCGGTTGTCCTGGCCAACCGCGACTAAAGACCCTCACGTGCGCCAGCTGGCCACCGAGCGCCCTGGGCCCAGGCCTTTGGTCGCGGTTCACCTCCAGAACCGCGACTAAAGGTCCCATTAGTCGCGGTTCCTACAGCTTCGCGACTTATGGGGCTGGACGGAAGCCTGTTTTTCCACCAGTGATATAGTTTGTATTGAAATATCTAAAATGATTTATATTTAGAAACAGAGGGAGTAATACCATCGCTAGCGGCGGAGCTACGTTGTATGCTGCAGGGGCCATGGCATTATGTGAAAGAAAAAAATTAGTGGAAGATTAGGAAAAATATAGACTTTTGTCCCCCTCAAACATCCATATTTTCTGTTTGCCCCCCCCCCCAAAAAAACATTTTACCTACCTCCGCCAGTGACCATCATCTTCATGTGTTGGCATTTTCTACTGGTGGCAGATATGAGACTCAGACAAAGACTTCGGGACAACTGATATATCTATGATGCATATCTGCTAATATA
>NW_021202043.1:0-1414 GCF_002162155.2 Triticum dicoccoides
GGACCCCAAAACGGTGAGTAATAGTCAACGAAACGGACCAGAATTGGCCCAAATTGTGAGTGTTTGTGACCGACACGTAAACGCACCCCAGGGTTCGTCGATCGTGAAAATCACTCCGGGTCCCCAAAATAGTGAGTAATAGTCCACGAAACGGGTCAGAATCGGACAAAATTGCGAGTGTTGATGACCGACACGTAAGCGCTCCTTGGGGTTCAACAACTATGGAAATCACTTGAGGACACCAAAACAGTGAGTAATATACCACGAAGCGGGTCAGAATTGGCTAAAACTCTGAGTGTTTGACGACGGACACGTAAAGGCACCCTAGGGATCGTCAATCATGTAAATCACTCTGGCACCTCCCAAAACGGTGAGTAATAGTCCATGAAACAGACCAGAATTGGCCCAAATTGTGAGTGTTGATGACCGACATATAAATGCACCACGGGGTTCGTCAATCATGGAAATCACTTCGGGACCACAAAACTGAGTAATTGTCGAACAAACGGCCCAAGCTGCGATTCTTTACGAGCAACCCGTATGCACACCTTGGGGTTCGACAACCATGGACCTCGCTTTGGGACACCCAAAATGGTGAGTAATAGTCCACGAAACAGGTCAGAATCGATACAAACTGCAAGTGTTGATGACCGACACGTAAACGCACCCCGGGGTTCGTCAATCGTGGAAATCACTCCGGGACCCCAAAACAGTGAGTAATAGTCCATGAAAGGGGCCAGAATCGGCCAAAACTAAGAGTGTTGATGACTGACACGTAAGCGCACCTTGGGGTTCAACGACAATGGAAATCGCTTCGGGAATCCAAAATGGTGAGTAATAGACCAGAAGCGGATCAGAATTGGCCAAAATTGTGAGTGTTTGACGTCGGAGACGTAAAGGCACCCTAGGGATCGTCAATCGTGGAAATCGCTCTGGGACCCCAAAACGGTGAGTAATAGTCCATGAAACGGGCCAGAATCGGACAAAACTGCGAGTGTTGATGACCGACACGTAAGCACTCCTTGGGGTTCAACAACTATGGAAATCGCTTGAGGACCCCAAAACAGTGAGTAATAGACCACGAAGCGGGTCAGAATTGGCTAAAACTCTGAGTGTTTGACGACGGACACATAAAGGCACCCTAGGGATCGTCAATCGTGTAAATCGCTCTGGCACTCCCAAAACGGTGAGTAATAGTCCACGAAACAGACAATTAGTGGCCAAAATTGTGAGTGTTGATGACCGACATGTAAACGCACCCCGGGATTCGTCAATCGTGGAAATCACTTCGGGACCACAAAACCGAGTAATAGTCCAACAAACGGGCCGGAATTGGCCCAAGCTGCGATTCTTTACGACCAACATGTATGCACACCTTGGGGATCGACAACCATGGAAATCGCTTTGGGACCCC
>NW_021202044.1:0-1008 GCF_002162155.2 Triticum dicoccoides
ACTGACAGCTCCACCGTTTAATGTAAACACGTATCCGGTTTGCGATTTAGAATCGTCCGGATCAGTGTCAAAGCTTGCATCAACGTAACCTTTTACGATGAGCTCTTTGTCACTTCCATATACGAGAAACATATCCTTAGTCCTTTTCAGGTATTTCAGGATGTTCTTGACCGCTGTCCAGTGATCCATTCCTGGATTACTTTGGTACCTCCCTGCTAAACTTATAGCAAGGCACACATCAGGTCTGGTACACAGCATTGCATACATGATAGAGCCTATGGCTGATGCATAGGGAACATCTTTCATATTCTCTCTATCTTCTGCAGTGGTCGGGCATTGAGTCTTACTCAATTTCACACCTTGTAACACAGGCAAGAACCCTTTCTTTGCTTGATCCATTTTGAATTTCTTCAAAATTTTGTCAAGGTATGTGCTTTGTGAAAGTCCAGTTAAGCGTCTTGATCTGTCTCTATAGATCTTAATGCCTAATATGTAAGCAGCTTCACCGAGGTCTTTCATTGAAAAACTTTTATTCAAGTATCCCTTTTTGCTATCCAGAAATTCTATATCATTTCCAATCAGTAATATGTCATCCACATATAATATCAGAAATGCTACAGAGCTCCCACTCACTTTCTTGTAAATACAGGCTTCTCCAAAAGTCTGTATAAAACCAAATGCTTTGATCACACTATCAAAACGTTTATTCCAACTCCGAGAGGCTTGCACCAGTCCATAAATGGATCGCTGGAGCTTGCACACTTTGTTAGCTCCCTTTGGATCGACAAAACCTTCTGGTTGCATCATATACAACTCTTCTTCCAGGAATCCATTCAGGAATGCAGTTTTGACATCCATTTGCCAAATTTCATAATCATAAAATGCGGCAATTGCTAACATGATTCGGACGGACTTAAGCATCGCTACGGGTGAGAAGGTCTCATCGTAGTCAATTCCTTGAACTTGCCGAAAACCTTTTGCGACAAGTCGAGCTTTGTAGACAGTAAC
>NW_021202045.1:0-857 GCF_002162155.2 Triticum dicoccoides
TTAAAAAGTGGTAAAAATCCATAAAATTCCTTAAAAAGTCCATAAATGACGTCACTACCTCCATAAAATACCCTCAAAAATCATTAAAAATACTCAATTAGTACATTAAAAGTGGTAAAAATCCATAAAATTCGTGAAAAATCATTAAAAATCATCATTAACTACATTAAAAAGTGGTAAAAATCCATAAAATTCGTGAAAATTCATTAAAAATCGTCATTAACTACATTGAAAATTGGTAAAAATCCATAAAATTCGTGAAAAATCATTATAAATCGTCATTAACTACATTAAAAAGTGGTAAAAATCCATAAAATTCGTGAAAAATCATTAAAAATCGTCATTAACTACATTAAAAAGTGGTAAAAATCCATAAAATTAGTGAAAAATCATTATAAATCGTCATTAACTACATTAAAAAGTGGTACAAATCCATAAAATTAGTGAAAAATCATTATAAATCGTCATTAACTACATTAAAAAGTGGTAAAAATCCATAAAATTCGTGATAAATCATTAAAAATCGTCATTAATTACATTAAAAAGTGGTAAAAATCCATAAAATTCTTTAAAAAGTCCATAAATGACGTCACTACCTCCATAAAATACCCTCAAAAATCATTAAAAATACTCAAGTAGTACATTAAAAAGTGGTAAAAATCCATAAAATTCGTGAAAAATCATTATAAATCGTCATTAACTACATTAAAAAGTGGTAAAAATCCATAAAATTCGTGAAAATTCATTAAAAATCGTCATTAACTACATTGAAAATTGGTAAAAATCCATAAAATTCGTGAAAAATCATTATAAATCGTCATTAACTACATTAAAAAGTGTTAAAAATCCATAAAATT
>NW_021202046.1:0-1188 GCF_002162155.2 Triticum dicoccoides
GTTGCGCCTTAGCAATCGCTAAACCAATCTCCTGAGGTTACTGACGATGCCGGAAGCACGGTCAGCCTGACCACGAAGGTCTATTCCTGCAAGCAATCGAAGAACGAGCAAGAATATGATAAAGCAATCTGAATATTGCAAATATATATGAGGTATTGATAATGGTGAGGATCCGTAAGCGGTCTTGGTCTGGTCGTTGGACACAAACGAAGTACACGAAGTTGCAATGGCTAACTTTTAACTAAACAAATCCCAAGGAAAAGCTACTAGATGGATCTACTTATATAGGAGCAAGGGGTGGCGGCCAAGGAGGTGGGAGGACGTCCGAAGGCAGCCTAAAACTAAATCTAGGTCGTACAAGGTCAATGGGCCCAAGTGGAGGTGATGTAACACCTTTGGACTTGTAGTTTGACTCGGATTCTGCTGTAGCATTAGATTATTTCGTCCACAACTCAATGCTCCGGACGAATTTGAAGGTGATTTCAATTGGGTTGGAAAGTGCACGAAATCTAGTTTCCAACAAAAAAAGAATCACCCAATTCGGAGTCCGTATGAAAAACTTGTGTGTGTTTTGAGTCAGGTATGTCTGTGCAGTCCGAATCTGAATCCAGAACGTGAGAGACTTGGACTCTATCTTCTCTTGGGCCAAAAGTGACGTGAGAGAACTTTTTGGACAGCAAATAAGCATCTCTTTCTTCCTTATCTTCATATGTGGATTGTACAAATGTCCCATACACCTGCAATTAGACAAAACACGAAAGTGTGTGAAGTATTTTTGTTCTGGATAACATAAATAGATTATTGAATAGTTTGCACTAGAAATCACCTGACAAATACGCATATATGCAATATTTTTGGTCATATCCAAGGTAGTCATGTCCTCATCATCCTCCCCTTCTTGAAAATAAAGCCGTCCTCGGCGTTGCTTAATCTGAAATGTGGCTAACAAAAGAGACAAGGTGTACATGTTGTATATGTATATGTCATCCATTTTTACTTCCCTTGATTTTTGCATATATGACACATGAATAGATGAGTAACTTGCATAGTTCATAAAATCTAAAGCCAAAAAATTAGCACAAGAAGTAGAAGGCATGAAAATATTGCAACTCAGTTTGCACATATAAGTGAAGCTCTTATTCATTTCAAAAGATTGACAATGTTCATCATTAAACCATCACAACATTG
>NW_021202047.1:0-1112 GCF_002162155.2 Triticum dicoccoides
GTTGCGCCTTAGCAATCGCTAAACCAATCTCCTGAGGTTACTGACGATGCCGGAAGCACGGTCAGCCTGACCACGAAGGTCTATTCCTGCAAGCAATCGAAGAACGAGCAAGAATATGATAAAGCAATCTGAATATTGCAAATATATATGAGGTATTGATAATGGTGAGGATCCGTAAGCGGTCTTGGTCTGGTCGTTGGACACAAACGAAGTACACGAAGTTGCAATGGCTAACTTTTAACTAAACAAATCCCAAGGAAAAGCTACTAGATGGATCTACTTATATAGGAGCAAGGGGTGGCGGCCAAGGAGGTGGGAGGACGTCCGAAGGCAGCCTAAAACTAAATCTAGGTCGTACAAGGTCAATGGGCCCAAGTGGAGGTGATGTAACACCTTTGGACTTGTAGTTTGACTCGGATTCTGCTGTAGCATTAGATTGTTTCGTCCACAACTCAATGCTCCGGACGAATTTGAAGGTGATTTCAATTGGGTTGGAAAGTGCACGAAATCTAGTTTCCAACAAAAAAAGAATCACCCAATTCGGAGTCCGTATGAAAAACTTGTGTGTGTTTTGAGTCAGGTATGTCTGTGCAGTCCGAATCTGAATCCAGAACGTGAGAGACTTGGACTCTATCTTCTCTTGGGCCAAAAGTGACGTGAGAGAACTTTTTGGACAGCAAATAAGCATCTCTTTCTTCCTTATCTTCATATGTGGATTGTACAAATGTCCCATACACCTGCAATTAGACAAAACACGAAAGTGTGTGAAGTATTTTTGTTCTGGATAACATAAATAGATTATTGAATAGTTTGCACTAGAAATCACCTGACAAATATGCATATATGCAATATTTTTGGTCATATCCAAGGTAGTCATGTCCTCATCATCCTCCCCTTCTTGAAAATAAAGCCGTCCTCGGCGTTGCTTAATCTGAAATGTGGCTAACAAAAGAGACAAGGTGTACATGTTGTATATGTATATGTCATCCATTTTTACTTCCCTTGATTTTTGCATATATGACACATGAATAGATGAGTAACTTGCATAGTTCATAAAATCTAAAGCCAAAAAATTAGCACAAGAAGTAGAAGGCATGAAAATATTGCAACTC
>NW_021202048.1:0-1086 GCF_002162155.2 Triticum dicoccoides
GGGACCCCAAAACGGTGAGTAATAGTCCATGAAACGGGACAGAATTGGCCAATACTGTGAGTGTCGATGATGGACATGTAAATGCACCCCGAGGATCGTCAATCATGGAAATGGCTTTGGGACCCCAAAAAGCTGAGTAATAGTGCACGAAATGGACCAGAATCGGCCAAAATTGTGAGTGTTGATTACCGACACGTAAACGCACCCCGGGGTTCGTTAAGCGTGGAAATCACTTCGGGACTCGAAAATGGTGAGTAATAGTCCAAGAGACGGACCAGAGTTGGCCAAATTTGTGAGTGTTGATGACCAACATGTAAACGCACCCCGGGGTTCGACAACCATGGAAATCGCTTCGAGACCCCAAAATTGAGTAATACTCCGAGAAACGGGTCAGAATCGAGAAAAACCGTGAGTGTTGATGACCGACACGCAAGCGCACCTTGGGGTTCGACAACCATGGAAATCGCCTTGGGACCCAAAACGGTGAGTAATAGTCCACGAAACGGGCAAAAATCAGCCAAAACTGCGAGTGTTGGCACCCTGGGGTTTGACAAGCATGGAAATCGCTTCGAGACCCCAATATTGAGTAATAGTCCACGAAACGGGTCAGAATCGACAAAAACAGCGAGTGTTGATGACCGACACGTAAACGCACCCCGTGGTTCGTCAATCGTGGAAATCACTCCAGGACCACAAAACAGTGAGTAATAGTCCGTGAAACGGGCCAGTATCAGCCAAAACTACGAGTGTTGAAGACCGACACGTAAACGCACCCCGGGGTTCGTTAGTCGTGGAAATCACTTCCGGACCCGAAAACGGTGAGTAATAGTCCAGGAAACGGACCAGAATTGGCAAAAATTGTGAGTGTTGACGACTGACAAGTAAACGCACCCCAGGGTTCGACAACCATGGAAATCGCTTTGGGACCCCAAAACTGAGTAATAGTCCATGAAACGGGTCAGCATGGACAAAAACCGCGAGTGTGGATGACCGACACGTAAGCGCACCTTGGGGTTCGACAATCATGGAAATCGGTTTGGGACCCCAGAACGGTGAGTACTAGTCCACGAAACATGTCAGAATCGA
>NW_021202049.1:0-1279 GCF_002162155.2 Triticum dicoccoides
AACCAATGGACCCTCTCGGCTTCTTATTCACCCTAGTTCTCCGTCCAGGAGTTGCAAGTAGTTTCTGGTGTTTGTAGCCTACTGGAGGCCGTGGACAGCGCTGACCGTAGGGGTGGGCTGTGATGCGGTAGGTACGTGGCACGGTGTACCGAATACCCGTTAGGTATCTCGGGAACCCTGTTCACATCGTTCGGGGCCGTATGGGAAACCTCGGCCGGACTCCCTGCGGATGGAACCTGGATAGGCGATAAACCTGGACTGGAGACTTAGGTGACTAGGTAGGTCGTGGCCGACACCCACGTTGGGCTTCCGCTTGAAGGTTGCCGAGTACATGTCATGTAAACGACGGTAAGTGGTGAGAGCGTGTATGAAGAAGTACACCCCTGCAGGGTTATCATAATCTATTCGAATAGCCGCGTCCGCGGTAAAGGACTACTGGGTTGCCTATACAGTTCATAGACAAGTAAATGGAAACTACTAAAAGCCTCAAGATAAGTGTGAGTGCCGAGGATGGCTCTTCCGTAGGAAGACGGAGGCGGATCCTCGGTAGTGTATTGAAGTGGTGGGTAGTGGACTCGTGTGCGCAAAACCATTTCAAGTTGGAGTATCGTAGGATAGTCTAGCCAAGAGTCAAAGCTGGCTTGCTGCAATAACTCCACCAACCCTTCTTGACAATGTGCATGTATGTAGGATCTGATGTAAGTCTTGCTGAGTACCTTTGTACTCATGTTGCTATAATTTACATTTTACAGAAGACGCTGCAACCCCTTCTGATGGGTTCTACGTAGACGTTGACATCAACGAGTAGGCTAAAGGCCTAGGTGGTGATCCTGAGCTTATGAAGGACCACGTAGTATAGTTAGGCTTTCCAAGCCTCTTTTATTTTACTAGTTGTCTGTACTCAGACAAGTTACTTCCGCTGCTGGTTTGTATGACTGTATGACTTGAATGTTGGGTCGTGAGACCCGTACCTTGTGTATGTTATGTATGGCTCCCTGAGCCTTAAATAAAGTACTTGTGTCATAGAGTCATGTTGTGATGCTTCGTTGTATTTGCACATATCGAGCATATTGTGTGTATGATTGAAATGCTTGGTATGTGTGGGATCTGACTACCTAGTTGTTTATCTTTAGTAGCCTCTCTTACCGGGAAATGTCTCCTAGTGTTACCGCTGAGCCATGGTAGCTTGCTACTGCTCTGGAACACTTAGGCTGGCCGGCATGTGTCCTTCTTCGTTCCTGTGTCTGTCCCTTCGGGGAAATGTCACGCATTGAGTACC
>NW_021202050.1:0-1031 GCF_002162155.2 Triticum dicoccoides
TGAGGACGGCTGCAATGAGACAACCCACCATGTACTCCTACATGGCCTCTCACCGCTACCTTTACCAAATCGTGTTCACACACTTAGCTCACACACAGTAGGACATGTTCACACGCCTCTGAATCATCCCCGATGAATCAGACCTGACTCAACTCTAAGCAGTAGCAGGCATGACAAACAAGCATGAATGAGTAGGCACAACAGGGCTCAAACAACTCCTACTCATGCTAGTGGGTTTCATCTATTTACTGTGGCAATGACAGGTCATGCAAAGGATAAAGGGTTCAGCTACCGCAGCAAGTATCAAATATGTCGTTGTTGTCCTAATGCAGTAAAAGAGAGCAGGAGCGAGAGAGTGGGATTTTATCGGAATGAACAAGGGGGTTTTGCTTGCCTGGCACTTCTGAAGATAACATTGAGTCTCCATCAGTGTCAACGATCACATCATCGATACAACGTCTATCGAGGGGGAACAACACCGGCAAACAGAAGGAAACACAATCAATGCAATGCACAATATGATGCATGCTATGACATGGCAACATGAATGTGTTTTGGGCTAATGCACCTAGAACCAGATTAAATGAAGTTGGTTTGAATCTAAAATTCAAATTTAAACTCCATATGTGATTAATTAAATGCCCTTTATATGATTTGTGCTAAACAGTAGCGATAAGTTGTTCTAACATGCATGAAAATGGTACAGATGGATTCCTTGAATTTTTCTGATAATTTTTCATATATAAATTATTTAATTTGGAGTTACGGTTAATTTTCTATGATTTTTAGAAGTTTATATAATTTTCTGGAATTTCCTGAATTATAATAAATCCAGAAAATGGTTTATTGCGTCAGCCCCACGTCACAGTGACGTCAGCAGGGTCAACTGGGCTGGCTCGGTCAAACCTGACGTGTGGGGTCCACACGTCAGTGACACAGGAGCTAATCCCGGTCAAACCCAGCGCTGACTGGGGTTTGACCAGGGGTGGGGCCCGCTGTCAGTGGCCTAGGGGGTTGGTTAGTGTGGGGGG
>NW_021202051.1:0-947 GCF_002162155.2 Triticum dicoccoides
CCACTCGAAGATTTGACTGATGAGACCACTCCAAGGAGACAAGATATCGGACAACTAAGACCATTTGGAATGAAGAGGATTTTACCGTGTAAATGGAAACTACAACTGTTGAAGACTCCGAAGACTTGGAGAATTTGAAGGCTCTGAAGAATTCCCAAATTTGTATGACCCAGGAAGGCTACCTTTATGGAACCTGGCAGACTATGGAAGTTATCAATACCGAGATCAAGGTGTATCGGAGAAAGACCGGAGCATGGAGAGTTAGTAACTCAAAGTTTTGTCAAGAGAACCCTAAGGCAGGAGTTATTAACTCATGGAAATGACAAGAGCAAAAAAAAAAACACGGCTATCCATGATGTTATCGCCCGCCTATGCTATTGTCACCGTGCGGAGTTAAAGCATGCAGATGCATGGAAGGATTGGATGGTAGAAAGCTGATGGAGCATCTATCTGCAAACGTTGGAGTGTTAACCTTAGCTGGTGTATTCACTAGGATCTGGAGTGTTACATCAGGAAGTTAAGATGGACCTACAAGAAGCAATATTTGACAATAAGGCAATTGGTGAAGAACTCAGGACCCAGAAGCTGAAAGTAGACAAGATGAAGGAGCAAAACATCGAGATACCGGAGATTTGACAATAACTGAAGGACAGTAGGATCATGGATCATGTCAAGGATGTTGAAACCGGCAGTTGGAACGTAACTCCAGAAATATTGAAGGACGTCGCGAGAGACTTCGCGTCAACAGAGATGATCTGGCAAAAGAACTTGAGCAGGACAAGCACGATTGGAAGAAGCCATCGGAGACATGAACATGACTTGAAGAGTTTGGAGACGTTGAAGATTCATTGACCTTTAGAAGACCAAACCCCTATTATATACCTACGTTAGATGCGACGTTTGTGAGCTGTCATTTGTTTGATGTTTTTTCGACAGCCACAACAAAA
>NW_021202052.1:0-1010 GCF_002162155.2 Triticum dicoccoides
TATTATTCTGTAAATTTAGGGCTTTATTAAAAATACTCAAACACTTTCAAAAATCATGAAACTAATCATGGCTACTGTTTAGAATATATCCAACAGTAAACATTTTAGTTTATGATTATTTGAGCATTTGAAATATTTAATAGCATTTAAATGCCCAAATGAAAATACTATATGATTTAATTCAGTGACCAAATATGTCCTGCAAAAATATAAACCATTTTTGGTAGATGCTTCCACCTCAAACCAGAAATGTTGAACATTTTTAGAGGACATTTTGGGTTCAATGAAAAAGGTTTTATTTTGACCCTAGTTGAATTCATTTGGTGCTAGGGCTTAGTCAATCCCCATCTCAGGTTTAAATGAAATTTAAACATGATGTAACACTCTAATGCATGCACTAGGCATTGTCAGAACTAGGGATGTGACAACTCACCCCCACTAAACAAGAATCTCGTCTCGAGATTCAAGCGTAGGGTAAGGTGAAGGGGAAACGCAAACTAGTATACTCTGCACGATCCAGGTTGCACTTCATAGGAATGTTGATTCGATCACCATTATTGTCTTGATGTCTTGCTCTGAGAAATCCTGCCAACATGACATGGAGGGAAGAAGGAGACTCTAGAAGGGTCGATCTTCTCGAAGATCGAACAACTCACGGAATGAGACATAGGACCATCTCTCGGGTTGAGACACGAGATACACATCAAGAGGGGTGGAAAGAAACGGATGACGAAGGTTCACTAGGTAGACAACAATTTCACGCTTAAGAAGGTGGTAATCGATTGTCAACGTAGCGAGGAGTTGAGTTGCCATGAAACCACAACGAGACACCTTCGGAACCGTGACTCGTAGATATCTCCCCTTAAGTGGCAAAAAGAATTACCTTTGATTCAGAGATCATTGAAACTCTTTAAACCAGCCTAAGACAATTCTCGAGCGATCGTTTGGAGGGGGTCGGTAGAATGGCATACTCAAACTTGGATGATGTGGATTACCTTGTTGAAGACAAC
>NW_021202053.1:0-1438 GCF_002162155.2 Triticum dicoccoides
AAGTTTTCGTGGTGGGGCCTACACGGGCTCGAGTGTACAGCACCATCATGTACAAGGCAGTGCACATGACATACGAAGCGTCCCCGAGTCGGCATAGCCAAGGACTCTTTAAGACACAACGAGACCACTGTAAAAACGACCGTGAATAGGCGGACCACTAGACGTCGAACCCCAATTTCATATCATACATCTGTCGGAAAGATATCCTAAGAGCTACTTGAATTCCCACCTATGAAACTCCCGAAATTTTCCGGTTATGCAATCAGGTGTTGGGGATACAGGGGAAGCATAATATCTCACCCAAAACTAGCAAATCCTACATCCAGCTGTATCCATCCTTCAACACATAACCAAGAAACCTTCGGAAATCGTCTACCTCAACCTTCGAAAAGCATCCGTTATACGAGTCATGGCAATACTCCCGTACTCACCTCAGTACTGGGTTATCGGGGTTATCTCACCAACAACTGCATAAAATAGATTTTCGATGTCGGCGTACTAAACTCAGGTATTCCAGAACTGCAACGATAAAATTATGATGACAACACCTCAGAGCTCAACTCCCCGGGACACTTCCACTAAACCCCTGACAGGAGGCACCAAGACAATGTTCTCATCATAAAACCATCGGAACGATTCCAAGATACCCGCGTGATCCTAAAAAAAAATTAGTGAAATTTGAGAAGAGAAGAGTCAAAACTCTACGTCAGGATGCCTTACCAGAGCGATGAAGAGACTGGGGAGTAAAAAGAATTCCTAACTCTCCGATATATAATTCCTAAATGACTCAAAACATTTTTCTAGACACAACTCGGCCGCTAAAAACGATCAAGCAATGGGGCTCCTAAGGTCGGGGAAGGCTCTGATTACCAACTTGTAACGCCCTCGATGCGGCTATATCTCCCACGTGTCGAAGCGCGACTTAGAGGCATAACCGCATTGAAAGCAATGTCGCAAGTGAGGTAATCTTCACACAACCCATGTAATACATAAGGGAAAGAGATACATAGTTGGCTTACAATCGCCACTTCACACAATTACATGAATAAAGCATTACATCATCCAGATACAATCAAGGTCCGTCTACGGAACCAAAATAAAAGAAGAACCCCAAATGCGACAAAGGTCCCCGATCGACCCCAACTGGGCTCCACTACTGATCAACTAGAACGGAAACAACACAAAGGACAAGATCTTCATCGAGCTCCTCCTTGAGCTTGGTTGCGTCACCTGCTCGGTAACATAGACACCTGCAAACTGGTTTTGGAAGTATCTGTGAGCCACAGGGACTCAGCAATCTCGCACCCGCGAGATCAAGACTATTTAAGCTTATAGGAAGGCTGGGGTAATAAGGTGGAGCTGCAGCAAGCGACTAGCATATATGGTGGCTAACATACGCAAATGAGAGCGAGAAGAGAAGGCAAAGCACGGTCGATAA
>NW_021202054.1:0-2441 GCF_002162155.2 Triticum dicoccoides
GGGAAGTGGCGACGTCAAGTAGCCCTAGTAATCCCGGGAGGTCGATCAGCCTCTGCGAACAAGTTTAAAAAACTATTGCATAAATGTAATGTAGCGAAAATTTGTTCGCAAAGAAAGATAGAAATATTTGAAAACCATCAATCCTGATTCGGATCTCCTGCAGTTTGCAAAGCCTACCTCAGGATTGCCCAAAAGTATGTACCAGTACAAGATGTTCTAGGGGCAGCGGCAGCGGCGGGATGGGGATTCATGGCGGATACCTACCCTAGACCACAAGCCCTGAAGCCCGTGCTGGTTTGTTTGGTTGGGGTCCTGCCGGCCGGGCTGGGCTGGCCCCTTTATTTGGGATTTGGGAATTAAGACGGTGCTCTAGGCTGAGTCCGGCTCGGTTTCCGTCCATGCACCACCTTCTAGCGGGCTTGCCTTTATTTCTAAGTATAATACCCAGTCGCTGAGAATACCACTAAGAGCAACTCCAACGGGCCTACCTAAATGGACGCCGTTTTTGTCCGTTTGGGTCGGCCGCCCGCCCGCCGTCCGCCCTCTTTTAGTTTTGGAGCCGTCCGCCCTTTTTTAGTTTTGCGTCGGCAGTGCGCCCAACAGGCCGACCCATTTTCATGACCGCGCGCGTTTAACATCGTGCCGTCGCCCTGATTTTGACGCTCCAGCACGCGGGAAAGGTTCGCGCGCGCGCCGCGGCCGGCGCTCGCTATAAAAGAAGGCTCTCTCTTCACACTCTGTCGGTCGCCCACTCTCGCCGCCTCTGCGCCACCATGTCGATCCGCCGCCTACGCGCTTCGGATTTTCGGGGAGTCCGCGAGCGCCGCTCCGGCGCCTTCTCCGCCGAGATCTGGTTTCGCGAGAAACGTCTCGCCCTCGGCACCTTCGACACCGCAGAGGAGGCGGCCCGCGCGCACGATGCGGCAGCGTGGCGCCTCCTGAGGCCTCGTTGGGATATGAATTTTCCCAACGTGTCGAGCCAGCGGGCGCAGGATCTGGCGCCTCTCCCGCGGCTTTTCACCGACGAGGATCGTCGTGTCCATCGGAGGCGGCAGCGTCGCCTCGCCATCGCAGAGAAGTTTGTGGAAGCCTTGGTGCTGTGGCGTGGAGGCTACCCGCAGGACATCGTCGACGAGCGCCAGTTCTACAAGCAATTGAGATCGGAGAGGGACGCGAGGAGGAGGGAGCGAGCCGCCTATCGGGAGGACAAGCGTTCGCGGAAGCAGGCAGCTCAATTGAAATTGAAGCTACGAGAAACAGTGGGTTGTGACTTTGAAGACGAGGCGTATGCTGACGCCTACATTCAGACATCGGAGGAGGACATTACCGAGTCGGAGTCAGAAATCGACGAGTAGTGGTCTTTTCTTTTTATCTGTGTACGCTAGAATTATCTATGTATCCATTTTTATCTGAAAAAATGGCCGGCGGCGTCAGCGACGTAGCAGGCGGGCGAGGGTGTGAATCCAATGTGCCACCGACCAGCGGGCCCGATGAGGAAAGAGGGCGAGCGTGCGCGCGTCCGTCTCGTGTCCGCACCGACGCAAATCCAGCTCAAAAATGGGCCTGGAATGGATCGTCCGCGGACGAAAAACGGACGCGCGTCCGTTTGGGTTGGCGCGTTGGGCTGCCACTTTTGTCTGCGCCGACCCAAACGAACGTGGGCGGACGAAATGGGTCGCCCCATTGGAGTTGCTCTAAGACTCTGCGTTTGCTACGGAGACATACATACATGACATTGTAGATTATCTATCGTGGTCTAAAAGGTCTTAATTAATATAAGACATTTTAGATTGTCTATAATGGTCTAAAAGGTCTTCTATTAGCTTACAGAGGGAGCATGTTTTCTTTATAATCTATAGAAAGCGATCTCGCTGCTGCCGCCAAGAGCGCTTCCTTCCGCTGCTGTCCTCCGACGGCTCCCCTCTGCCGATGACCTCGGTGGTCGGTGGTGAGTGGAGTCATCGGATTCACACATGTGGATCGTTTAGCCATTAGTAGCTTATGATCAAATATGCCCGTGCGTTGCAACGGGAAAAAAGTCACATGCCCATAACTTAATAAGCATGGCTCATGACCCGCACAAGTCCAGGATCTCTATTTCAACACGGTGACACACCTGTGTCACAACATAATGGAATGTTTAAAACTTTAAAAGAACCTCATTGAGTTGTACCCCCCCCCCCCTAAACTACTCTTTGCACCTGGTCCATACCCGCCTCTTGTAACTTGTAACTTGTAAAGATTGACTACAATAAAGAGCGACCTTGTTATCGAAAAGGGGAGTTTGGAAGCAATGTCCCTCCTTGGACAACCACGAGGCTTAGTCGGTCCGACTTTCCCAAATGTTGGCCACCGGCCCTTTTTCTGAAAACACAATTCCAAGATAACACATGCACCTTTGTATTACAGAAGTGAATCCAAGGCCAAAATAGTACGATCTT
>NW_021202055.1:0-1672 GCF_002162155.2 Triticum dicoccoides
TGTATGCCAAGGAACCTTCTCGGGGCTAGTTGCACTCCATGTTGCCTCGAGTCCGCTCGGCAACTTGTGCGGTTGCGCTAGAGCCAAGAAGGTAAACCTTTCCGGGAGGCGACATTCCCGAATAGCCGCTAAGGGCCCGTTCCCTCAAGCGCTGCTGGCTGGATCATACGCACCGGAAAGCATTCCAGCAGGCATAGGGAATATGTAGCAGAAGTAAAAATTTGCAAGTGAGTTAAGTGAACTTCAGATGCTAATCACTTGTCATTTTTAAACGCAGTTATGGCCCGAGGGCTGGCAACGCCCTTAGGACCAATCTTCTTGGCATCGAGAACGTCAAAGTTCTCTGCTGAAGATAAAAGCCTTCTCGGTAACAAGCTTGCCGGAAGCCGGCATCGAGAACGTCAAAGTTCTCTGCTGAAGATAAAAGCCTTCCTGGCGACGAGCTTGCCGTAAGCCGGCGTCGAGAACGTCAAAAGTCTCCGCGAGAAACAAAAGACCTCCCGGCAATAGCCTTGCCGGGAGCAAGAAAGGAAACAAAGCAACACTCTGGCATCGAGATCTATAGAGTTCTCTGCCAGAAAATTTCCATGGAAGTAGGCTCGGGGGTTTGTAGCTCCTTGGAGTGCAACAACAACCATGGCCCATGCCAAGCTTGGTCCCGTCTCCAGCGTCGAATTCATGAAGTTCTCCGCTGCAGTCGGGCCCGGGGGCTACTGTCGGTGTAGTGAAAACCAGGGCTACACTAACCTGCGGGCATGGACCACGACTGTATGCAATTACGCTAAAGAGGATCCATCTTCGCCGACAAGCGCTACATCGGCAAGCAAGACTCAAGCTACCTTCCCGGCAAGGAGCATCCTGCCCTGCTAGGGAGGACAGATACAAGACCCCGGCAAGAGGAGCTTGCCGGGAAGGCCCACCAAGGCACTCCAAGGAACTTGCCGCGACGCGCCACGCGCTCCGGCAAGGCAACAAGGCCCCGACAAGAGGAGCTTGCCGGGAAGACTAACCAAGGAACTTGCCGCGATGCACCGCACGTCCCGGCAAGGTCCGGTGAGCGACAAGCTTCTGGACTCGACAAGACGACGACCCCGACAAGGTACTTGCCGGGGGCCCGCTGCCACTCTGTACACACGCTCCAGCGCACCCACCCGCGTGTCGCCATGAGGCTTCCTCAGGGGCGCGTGGCGGGAGCCTGTGCAGCCAGGGGTACGCGGTGGCAAGCGGAGATGAAGAGAAGGCCATCCTGGCAAATGGTGGCGCTCCTAACGGTCACTTTTTGCACTGTTTAGGCAACTCAGACGGGCATTCAATGACCTTGTCCCCTGCCGTCAGAATTAGGTAGGGTGCACTGTGTCCACAGTAGCGGTAGCTGCACCTAGCGCATCCTTTTCCATTTTTACCCTTCTAGTCTACGTTGCCACCTGTCGGTGACCCCTTGAAAGTATAAAAGGAGGCCCAAGCACAACGTAGAGGGGGTTCGGCTCATTCGAAACATCAGGGACACTCTCACGCTCGGTCTGGCAGCGTCCATCGCTCCTGAGCAAGAATTCAATACACACAAACAAGCAGCAGTAGGGTTTTACGCATCCGTGCGGCCCGAAGCTGGGTAAAACTGCTCGCGTGTACTGCCTCGATCCGCTCTTTGCGCGGCCTCCGCCCCCCTCCGAAC
>NW_021202056.1:0-1164 GCF_002162155.2 Triticum dicoccoides
TGTTCTCCTGTTGCAGGGCTTCGCCTAAGCACCGCTACAATATGACCGAGGTGTAATATCGTGGAGGGGGGCACCGCACACGGCTAAGGAACGATCAATGATCAACTTGTGTGTTCTAGGGTGCCCCCCTACCCCCGTATATAAAGGAGGGAGGGAGGAGGTGGCCGGCCCTAGGGGGGGCGCGCCATGAGGAGGGGGAAACCTACTCCAAGTAGGTTTCCCTCTCTTTTCCTTATCTTATTTGGAGGGGGAAGGAAAGAGTACTAGTATTAGGAAGTAGTACTAGTAGTAGTAATAGGAAGAGGGGGAAGGAGAAAGGAAAGGGGGGGCCGGCCCCCCTCCCCAATTCGGATTGGGCTTGGGGGGGGCGCCCCCTTCCCTTGCTCCTTCTCTCTTCTTCCTACATGGGCCCAATAAGGCCCATATACCTCCCGGGGCTCCAAACTTCTCCGGAACCTTTCCGGTGTCCAAATATATCCGTCCAATATATCAATCTTTATGTCTTGACCATTTCGAGACTCCTCGTCATGTCCGCAATCATATCCGGGACTCCGAACAACCTTCGGTACATCAAAATACATAAACTCATAATATAACTGTCATCGAAACCTTAAGCGTGCGGACCCTACGGTTCGAGAACGATGTAGACATGACTGAGACACATCTCTGGTCAATAACCAATAGCGGGACCTGGATGCCCATATTGGTTCCTACATATTCTATGAAGATCTTTATCGGTCAAACCGCATAACAACATACGTTGTTCCCTTTGTCATCGGTATGTTACTTGTCCGAGATTCGATCGTCGGTATCCAATACCTAGTTCAATCTCGTTATCGACAAGTCTCTTTACTCGTTCTATAATACTTCATCTTATAACTAACTCATTAGTTACATGCTTGCAAGGCTTAGGTGATGAGCATTGCCGAGAGGGCCCAGAGATACCTCTCCGACAATCGGAGTGACAAAACCTAATCTCGAATTATGCTAACTCAACATGTACCTTCGGAGACACCTGTAGTACTCCTTTATAATCACCCAGTTACGTTGTGACGTTTGGTAGTACCCAAAGTGTTCCTCCGGTAAACGGGAGTTACACAATTCTCATAGTTACAGGAACATGTATAAGTCATGAAGGAAGCAATAGCAGAATACTAAACGATC
>NW_021202057.1:0-1315 GCF_002162155.2 Triticum dicoccoides
GCCAGTGATCTTCTCCATGGCCTCTTCAAAATTGTTCAGCACATCTTGCACCTGTTCAGTCATCATTTGCTGAAACTTATCATGAAGCTCCTTGTTCGATAAATTCTCCCAGTCAATCTCGTCGGCTTGTGATCCTGGCATGGTTAGCAGCAATAGAAACACACAAGAATATGATCCTACAGACTACGAACAAGTGGTGGTGGTGGGTGTCACAAATCCGTCAAGCAAATCTCAAATTCTTACCAGTTTTTACCCAGCAGCAGGCGGTGATCGGCAACCGTTGTAGTCAAAAACTCTCAAAGCTTGGATAGAGCGATTACCAGGGAGAGTCAAACGCACGACGTAGATGTATGTGGAGCTGGGAAGGCTTATAATATGGTAGCAAAAAGGGTCAGCAATAATCAATTCAGAGATGCAAAGTTGAATAAACGCTCAACGACGGTACTGTGCTGGTCCTAGGCTAGACTGTGCTAGAGACGCGAGCCTAGAACACTAACAAAATCACGGCGCGACACGTAAACAAGGGAAAAGCACACTCTGAATTTTTTTTTCGCTCTTTTTTTTGCGCTCTTTTTTTTTTGCGCTGCTTTTTTTTTTGCGAAAAAATCACTATAATGGCGAGTGTCTCAAAACTCTTCCTAGCTCAAACTGACAGGATGGGCACGAAATTTTTTCGACCAATTTTTTTTTTTCGACTGCCCGGACCCAAAAACTGGAAACGGGTCAAAAAAAACTTCCTATAATGGCACCTGTCTCAAAACACTCAGAAACACCTAAAAATAGGATAGCCAGAAAATTTTTCGAAAAATGCGTTTTCGAAAAATTTTGGGCCTAAACGGAGCGTGGCTACCCGACTCCTATAATTTTGGGCCTAAACGGAGCGTGGCTACCCGACTCTATCGCCCCTGCCATCTGATAGAGGCAAAGGTGTCCCGTCTTTCGATGAGATGATGGATATCGCTTTGGTGGAAGCCGACTTTCACGATCCGACTACGAACGTGCGAGGACGTCGCGCCTTAGCAATCGCTAAACCAACTCCGAGAGGTTATTGACCACGCCGGAGCACGATCAACCTGACCATGAGGGTCTGTTTCCTGCGAGCAAACGAAGAACAAGCAAGAAACTGAGATTGCAATCTGGATATTGCGAATATAAGATGAAAGCTTTATTGATCAAGGTGGGGTTCTGTGACGCCTTTGTCTGGTCGTTGAACACAAACGAAGTACGCGAAGTTGCAGCTATGGCAAACTTTTAATCTAAACAAAACCCCAAAGTCTAAACGATGCCCTAAGGGCTGTATATATGGAGGAAGAGG
>NW_021202058.1:0-888 GCF_002162155.2 Triticum dicoccoides
CCAAACCGAGCCTTCCATCGCGCTCCCAGTGCCACGAGGGTGCCGCCGAGCCCCTCAGGTGGCCTCCCCGTGCCCCGCAGCCCGTTCCCGCTCGAAGCCGAGCTCCGGCCGCCGCCGCGAGCTTTGCTCCGGCGAGCTCCGGCGCCCCCGCAGCCCCCCACCAGCTCCCCTGGTTGCGGACGACGACGGGCTACGCCCCGGTGGTCTTCGCGCGACCAAACGCCGCTTGTAGCGCAAGTCCGGTGAGTCGCCGCCGCGCTATTGGTCGCCGCCGGCCACAACTCCAGCGAGCTGACGTGGCTCTGTTAATTAGGCACTAATCCCCACCTACTGACGCTGACGAGTGGGCCCCAGGGCTTAGTCAAAGCTAATCAGCCAGGTTTGACTCGGGGTTAACCCCAGTGTCACTGACGTGTGGACCCCACACGTCAGGTTTGACCCCAACCAGCCGCCGTTGACCGCTGACGTCGTGCTGACGTCATGCTGGCGCAATATATGATTTCTGGATTTAAATTTAATCAGAGAATTCCAGAAATTGTTTTAAACTTCAAAAATTCATATCAATTCAACCGTAGCTCAGATTAAAATAATTTATATATGAAAAATTATCAGAAAAATGCAATCTTTCCATCTGTACTAGTTTCATGCATGAAAAAACCCACTTATACATGCTGAATATGAGAAAACACATTATGGCATATATAGGAGCTTAATTTGGAGATGCATTTGAACCTTTGGTTCAAATGGACTTCAAACCAAATGGATACCAGTTGCATTAGCTCAAACAACATCACATCTTCATGCCATGTTCATGCATCATATTGTTGCATATGTTGTGTATTGATTGCCGACACTGTTCCTTCTCGATAGGTCCTACTCCGGAGTCCG